>NC_054706.1:28087610-28387610 GCF_016097555.1 Gigantopelta aegis
AAATGGGTTGGTATTCTACGTAGAAAAGTGACCGGGGTTCAGTTTTCTACGGGAGTCAAAATACAATATTACACCGGCACTGGAGTGCGAACCCAGCACGTTCTAGTCTTAAACCCGATGGCTTAACCACTGCACTCTAGAAGCCAGTACATGTGAATCCTTGTGATGCTGCCTTCCTACTGCTATAAGACATATCAATTGATAGTTTTAACGAGGAAGGAAAGAAATAATCAGCTTAGTTTACCAGCAATAACAGCTGAAATGATCGATATTACGTTGGCGTTATACGTTAACAGTCTGAATAATCGGTGAAAATAATCACAATGTTAGTTTAGAGCTTTAGTGGAGTACATTATTTTTTTTAGAATTACCATATTAAAACAAATTGCACTTGCAATATGATATATGTCTGTTCTTATTAAATTTATGGCAATGACTTTAGGCACATGCATGTGATATATTATTGATTTTGTTAAATTAAGTAGACCAACATTTAATTCTGTGTGTGGAGTGTATATATATTAGTATGTATTCTTCTTTCTACTAAGCAAAACCACTTTACTGATATAAGAAACTGCTGTCTGTTCAAATAGTCTTCTTTTTTTTTTTTTTTTTTTTTTTTTTTAATCAGCAATAAAATACTGCAAAAATAAATTATGTACATGTCTTATTTCCATTACATTTTGGAGAAGATATTTGAAGAATCGGGTACATTTAGTATTTATAGTTTTAAAATATTTATTACTGTACTCGGTTTTGGGATTGGCCAAGAGGCTAAACCTATATTAAGTAGTGCTGCAACGATAAACTAGTATACCGGTATATTATATCGCGATGCTTCATCAGCTCGATACAACCGCGATACAGTTTTGCGTATCGCGATATAAAAAAGAAAGAAATGTTTTATTTAACGACGCACTCAACACATTTTATTTACGGTTATATGGCGTCAGACATATGGTTAAGGACCACACAGATTTTGAGAGGAAATCCGCTGTCGCCACTTCATGGGCTACTCTTCCCGATTAACAGCAAGGGATCTTTTATTTGCGCTTCCCACAGGCAGGATAGCACAAACCATGGCCTTTGTTGAACCAGTTATGGATCACTGGTCGGTGCAAGTGGTTTACACCTACCCATTGAGCCTTGCGGAGCACTCACTCAGGGTTTGGAGTCGGTATCTGGATTAAAAATCCCATGCCTCGACTGGGATCCGAACCCAGTACCTACCAGCCTGTTGACCGATGGCCTAACCACGACGCCACCGAGGCCGGTCATATCGCGATATTTACACGTCATTGTTTCCTTGTATCTTATTTGACGGAAAATAGTGAGACAAACAAAAACACCCAGCATTTTATTGATTATGGCACGAAATGGAAGATCTTATCGAAGTCGATATAGGTGGCCATCTACAGGCCCTGAGTTAGAGGGGGGTGGGTGGGTGTGTGAGGGGAGGGTTCGTTCGAACCCTCCCACAAAACCTGAGGTCCACTTTTTTCTTCTTCTTTTTTTTAATATTGCACAAATAGTTGATTGTAACTTTCGCAACTCTCCCCTGCGCGTGCTGTAACCTCACCGTGGTGCAGGGGTGTAACATTCTCTTTGAGAATGGCCAATACAGCACAAAATTTAAGTTTTGAGTAAAATTCAGCATCCGTAAAATTCTGTGATATTTGTGTTTTTGCACAGTTCTTTACACTGTTTTTGTTTAAACCTTGAATTTTTATATTGATGTTGATCATCACTTTATTTATTTGCATTACCATAGTTTGACACCCAATAGCCGATGTATTTTTCGTGCTGGGGTGTCGTTAAACATTCATTCATTCATTCTTTCGCAACTCTCCCATAAAACAATATTTGTCGTCATTTAAGCAATCCCCTTACCGAAGCTGCAGTGTACATATTTCAGAATTTCTAACTAATAAAAGCAAAGGAAGCTACATGTAGCAAAAATGTTTAATTGTACTTTCTGCTATATTGATGACCTCGTAGCATTCGATAGTTACATGACAATGACAGCAGTTCACCTGTCATTGATATATTAACCAAAGTTAGAAATAAAAGGTTAACAAAAGAAATTAACACTACTCATGCCTTGATCTTTATATAGATATTTAAAAATCGACACTGGCTTCCATATATATAAAGCAATATTTTGGCATAGGAGTTGCTTTATCATGCCGGTTATTTCATTTCGTTTTACGGCCAACATGTGGATGCCGTTTTGATGATATGACGCATCAGTGACAAACATGAAATGGGATGCAATACTTTATGCAATACCATTTGCTGAAAACGTTGGAGGACTACAGCTATACTCTTAACAGGGGCTGCATTGTGTTGGCGGTGATTCGTGATTATGCATTTTTAAAGAACGTAATGTGTTTCGTTCTTCACATATATGTTCATTATTAAAGGAACGGATCATAGTACACGTACATTTTCTGTTACTAAGATTATAATAAGCAATAATTGCCGAAAATATTTAACATGTACCTCAGGTCAATACCCTTAACGCCTGTTGTGTTCCAGAATTTCATTATCTTAAAAAAAAATATATAATAATAATAATAACCTTAATAACAAAAATACAATCTACAAAATACCCGGTAGTCGAAAATCATTCTTTTAAAATATCTATTTTTAAAGTTCTAGATGCCAGATAAACGCGTTTTAGTCTTTTAGAGATTTCAAAATTCCAAGGGGAGCATGCCCCTGGATCCGTATACAAAAATCGGGCGCTTTGCGTCTTCAGGCAACTACATATCCAAAAGGCCCAAACAAATACCTAGTCGACCCCACCCCACCCCACCCCACCCAACTCGAAGTGCTGGCTACTATGTAAAATCTTTGTCATTGTAATTGTGTTTTTACGATTTCTGTCTGGACAAAACGTAGGAAAAATTTACCGGTAATTAAAGGTAGGAGAGTAATTGTTAACAATGTGGTTTGGACTTGAAAGCCAGTAGAGGCCAAATTCATCCAATCAGCGACTAATATTGTGTATATAAGGTGAGAGACTTTAACATAATATCTGAACGTCTGTCTGACTATGTTATTAATCGTTTATACCCAGGGGGTAAATTGGAAAAATGGACCCGGTGTAAACGGAATGCAAGTCCGTAGGAACAGTGGTCTGCCCGGACTTAGTCTCCTAGGAATGCAGGTCCTAGGTCTAATATACCTAGGAATGCAAGTCCTAGGACTTATGTTCCTTAGGAATACTGGTCTGACTGCCAGGATATCAAGTCCGGTCCGGACTTGCATTCCTGGACAATCAAAATTTAAGTACGGTCGTACACATAAAAATTAAATTATAAATGTAAACAAAACGAAAAACAGTTTCCTTTTTGGTTTATTTAATTAACTTAGGATACTAGCGCCTCTCTTTATTTAAATATTTTCTATTTATTCCAATATTTGTTTGTACACATTTTGTTGACCTTATTGCATGAGCAGAACCAAGGTCTTTATTCATTGCGTATTGTTCCAACTAATAAATGTTTAAACATTTAAAAGTAACTCAAAAACATTTACCATAACTTGCCCATATGATATACCAACACAATTATCTGTTAGACATGATAATAATAATAATAATATTAATATTAACATTAATATTAATATTAATTTAACTATAAAAACGTGATATTTGCGTTATATACATTATCTTGTTATTATATAATTTTAAGTTTGTGCCTTTCTGTCAATAATGTTGCAGGCGCGTGTACATAGGGTGTGGGGTGGAGATGGCGTAAACACACCTCTTCAAAGCAAATTTCTTGACCTCTCCCCTGCATAGCTTACTGAACATGTGCCTGCTTTGTCAATTTTGCTCATTTAAAAAATTAATTTGGTCTAACATATGACATATCAGACTCTAGCCTCTATGATATCTTAGTCCCAACAAACCATACCATCGATAAACAAATATGTTAAATCGTTTTCATTAATGTTTATCAATTAATAGAAATATCAATGACTAAGAGTGGGTTTTAGCAGCTCAATGGGCTACTACACCGACTAAAACAAAACAGTAACCCCTGAACAATTATCATACTGTCAATAATATGCACACACAATTTACAAAGATCCTTTTAAACAGACTAACTACACATGACACTTTTACACCTGACCGTTTTGGTCGCAACATTCATTCAGACTCCCTTTTTGGGAGAAGGGGTGGGGGAGGCATGTAGGAATACAAGTCCTAGGATAAAAACAACTTAAAAATAAACCAGGAATGAAAGTCCGGGTAGGACTATGGTTCCTAAGCTATGGAGGTCCGATAGGACTACTGTTCCTAGGAACCGAGGTCCTACGGACCTGCGTTCCTTTCACACCGGCGTACTGCAAAAGGTGAACAACATTGCCAACAAGCTACTGGAAATTCGATGTTAAATATGATGCCCCTCTGCGAAATTCGCGCAATATTTTCCATTTGTCCAATAGTCAGTAGCTGATTTTGTATCTTTTTGGAAAGGTTTCACTTTGTTTGAAGTAGATTCCAAATGGACATATTGGGAGTAACAGCATCAGTATTCAACCAGTGCATTTTATACTCCTTTTAACCAAGCAGTACATAGATTTACTTTACAATCACAGTAGACCTATCTTTCTTACAAAAGCGCTATATACATGTAGCAGACGATAAACGTAAGTAAATGTTAATTAGGAAGTGGTTGAATAGCCGTCTGGGTCGTGTGATCAATTATTGTATACTGTTCATTGCGGCACTAGGATCATGCTCCAACCAAGGTATAATGCATAAACAAAACTGATCCATTTCTTCTTTTTTTATTTGGTGGAATACCGAATGCACTGCCATACAATTAGTTTATAAAATTTTATAAAATTATATATTAGGTAAAACTGTCGAGTGGACAGATTTGACTAGTGAATATTTGTCATTTACTAGCGAGCAGCAAGTAAAATAAAACTTATGCATTGAGCCCTACATATTGCAATACGATTTGTTGTATCGCAATACGGTTTTGATCATATCGTTGCACCCCTAATTTTAAGACATCTCACAACAATACATGTATACAGTCATCATGACATAAACAGTGTTTCTACCAGAAAGACATTTTTGATTATGGCGCTATGGAATTGAATGCAATCACAGCCTCCCCCAGAAAGAAAATGTGTAAAGATTGGGTTAGTTAAGAACATCATACATTAATGATAAGACGGATTAATTTTGTCAAAAGATTAACTTTAAAAATAATAAAAATCTGCAAACAAATGTATGTATGGTGCCATACACGTTTTACCCACTGGCAGAAACCCTGATAAACATGATAGTCATATATATGCTTTGTTAAATCCATAAGACTCTATAGTACCTTGAACATTCTGATTATTAAATGCCAGACCAAAATATTACACACACACACACAAAACAATTTCAAACTCCCAAACTAGATCAACTGTGCCATTTACTAACCATATCAGGTATAGTAGGTTTTCTTTTTCTACCAACGAAGCAAAACCACTTTTGATATAAAAAAGCTGCCACGTTTACTGTCTGTTCGAATAGCATCTCTTTCTTTCTTTCAAGACTTGATCAACTGTGCCATTTGCTAACCCTGTTTCTTTACCAATACTATACATGTATAATAAAAATAAAACCAAAATATTTAAAAATATTTTTTATTGGCAAATTTAGTATAACAATAGAACTCATTTCAAGAAGCTCAACAACAAAGAGATAAAAAGTAAAAAAAACAAACAAAACTTGCATACAATTCAGAATATGACACAAGACAAAAAAAAAAAAAAAAAAAAAAAAAAAAAAAAAAAAAAAAAAGTCGTGTATTTCACAACACACTCGTGTATCTGGACCCTTTCTCCTGCACTCTTGTGAGACCAACTCTGTACATTCTCAAACAAACATGCAACAACAAAACTCCTGTCAAAAAGAGCATTCTGAGAGTACTGCTAAAGCAATACATGTCCTCAACTGGGCCCAACAAAGTTTTCTTTCTCCTAAGTGCATGAGACATAACTCTTACCAAAAATGGGTAAATCGCCATGAAAGTCAAACTTGATCTTGAGGCATTGTGAAAAAAAACTATATGTGGGACAGACAGGCAGACAGACGGAGACAAAACCTATAGTCCCCTCCAGTTGGTCTGGTAGGGGACTAAAAATCAGACCCCACTTCTCCCATTACTTTCCCCAACTGATCCGATCTTCAGCAAAAACTTATGAAACCTTCATCAATTGGATACAACAGGGATAGCTGTGGGCAAGCAGAACATTTCAGCAAATTATCTAATGAACTTCAGAAATCTGTTCTTTTTCAGCAGATTTTTTAAAATATTACATGAAATTATTTTGCCAGATTAAGATAAAATTCACCAATTGTTTTAAAAATGTTAGCGAGGGCCAGATCTAGCCATGTAGATGTCCACTGGCTGATCTGATGCTTGCTTGTAACCATTTGGTTTGTAATTTTATTTAGATTTTGTCCAAACATAAATTTGTCTACTTATAACATGAACAGTATAAATAATCAATATATTATGTCAGACATAAAAAGAACAAATAAAGAATTATTTAAATTGTTCAGTGTTATTGGGCAATTAAAGAACCTTGAGTTAATGAAAATGTTCAAGTATCTGTAATTGTAAGGAAGGTACAGTTTCTTAATTTACTTAAAAAGTTCATTAAACTTGGTTTAAATTTCAATATTACTTCTTCGAGTAAAGAAACACTGAAACTTCAAATACCTGTAATGTTAATACACAATAATTACTTTGAATATAGAAGTCTTATTGAAATTGAAAATACCTGTAATAATTGATTCAAACATGGTGTCAAGAACAAAAACTTCAGCTATGTGGGTGGCATATGATTTTAAGTTTAATTAAAATAGTTAGCATCAAATCAAAATCAAAATTTGAAAAAAAAAAGAGCCTTGAACACCAAATCAATGGCAGGGAATTTGTGCATTAAGTCCAGCTTTAAAGTCCAATCCTTAATTCCATGCTATGAACGTTTTATGAAGAACATTAGGTGTTGCATAGACCTATTGTTCATCTGAAGGTGCATGTCACGAGTCCTTGTTGTTGATTGTCACAATTCCACTGGGATTCACACTGAAAGCAGACGGATCGAATGGCTGGCCTTTGAAAGGAGAACCTTCAGCATCCCAGGCTCTCTTCATTGTTTCATACATTTTCTGAAATACAAGTCAGGAAGAATACTGTTAATCATAAAATATTAGCACTCTTAAAATTTAGCGAAATCCAAGGAAATGACATATTAGTGACATAAAACTTTAGTGAGGTCGTCACATTGGAAAGAGAGAGAGAGAGAGAGAGAGAGAGAGAGAGAGAGAGAGAGAGAGAGAGAGAGAGCGAGCGAGCGCTTTTTATACATACCCATATAAATGTACCACTAGGGTTTCAGGCCACTGTAAAGGAATTTTATTTGGCAACTGTACAGCGTTTACATATTGATTCCTATTATTAGGGAATAGGGTCATCTGAAATTCTTTGTACATTTGATCCAATTCAGATTGAAGACAAGTAATGTAAAATCTTAATTACTCAGTGGTATACATGTACATGAACAATCTGGGTCCCAAAACCAACATTTTTACAAAGTATAGAACTATTTATATGTTATCTTATAGTACCAAGTTTCAGAACTATCAGATGAAAACTCCAGCAGAAGATAGACTTTAAATTTTTTAATGTTAAATTTGTATTTGTCTTTTAAATTTAAAACACGGAGAATGGCGATATGGTGCCAAAAAGAAAAAACGATGCACAAACGAAAGACTATTCTTGTAAAATGTTTTACAGGCTTGCCCATAACCACCCACAATTTACACTTATAACGCACTACCATACAGCAGCTCATTAGAGATGGGATAGGCCTACCTCTTCATGCGACTGTGGCAAGCCGAGCCTCTTTCTGTGTTCATTGTACATCATTTCCTCAATCTTAGCCTGTGCCTCGTCGTCGAGGTCGGTCATGGGTCGGCTGGCGTCTATCTTCCTCACACTGATCTTTGGCTCATCCGTGAACAGAGAGTCCCACCACCGCTCCTCTTTCTTCTCCATGCTCACCTAGTTTCCAAGGAAGGAAGGAAGGAAGGAAATGTTTTATTTAACGATGCACTCAACACATTTTATTTACGGTTATATGGCGTCAGACATATGGTGAAGGACCACACAGACATTGAGAGAGGAAGGAAGGAAATGTTTTCTTTAACAACGCACTCAACACATTTTTTTTACGGTTATATGGCGTCGGACATATGGTTAAGGACCACATAGATATTGAGGGAGGAAGGAAGGAAATGATTTATTTAACGACACACTCAACACATTTTATTTACGGTTATACGGTGTCAGACATATGGTTAAGGACCACATAGATATTGAGAGAGGAAACCTGCTATCGCCACCTCATGGGCTACTCTTTTCGATTAGCAGCAAGGGATCTTTTATATGTACCATCCCACACCGGATAGTACATACCACGGCCTTTGTTACACCAGTTGTGAAGCATTGGCTGGAATGAGAAATAGCCCAATGGAATTGCCATGAAAGTCAAACTTGATCTGTAGCAATACAAAATTTCAGCTCCATATCTCGAGGCATTGCAAAAAAAGGTCTGGAAAACTAGGGTCTCCACGAGTAAGGTACTCGGACACGGTCCTTCATTTCGCAAAATATTTGTATGTAATGATTAATATTTTGTAGGATGTTAACTAGGTTTTTGCAATTTTTGACATTTAATAGATAAATTGATCAAATGTTCTGCTCACACAGAGTTACCTCTGAAATAGGACATATATCAAGTTGAATGAATGAATGAATGAATGAACGAACGAACGAATAAACAAATGAAGGAAGGAAGGAAATGTTTTATTTAACAGCCTTTGACATGCCAGTCGTCGTGCACTGGCTGGAACGAGAAACTGACGGGGATCGATCCCAGACTGACCACTTTACCACTGGGCTACATCCCACCCCCGACTTGAGTATCTGTGTAAGGAAAGGAACTCTCATTTAATTATTTTTTAACGCCATAAAAAAAAGAAAAGAAGCTGAATGCAATACAATGGCACTATATTTGGCATTCCTCCAGCCAGTGCACCTCGACTGGTACATCAAAGGCTCTGGTATGTGCTATCCTGTCTGTGGGATGGTGCATATAAAAGATCCCTTGCTGCTAATCGAAAAGAATAGCCCATGAAGTGGCAACAGCTGGGTTCTTTTTTCAATATCTCTGTGGTCCTTAACCATATGTCTGACACCATATAACCGTAAATAAAATGTGTTGAGTGCGTCGTTAAATAAAACATGTCCTTCCTTCCCATCTTATTTGGCATTCATGTTCCATGCTGGAATTAAGATGCAAAATACTATTGTATTTTATTCCTTAGTCTCATCATCATATAGTAAGTGATGGGTACTTGGGACTGGGTCGAGGTTTTACCCTCGAGTACAATATTTTCAACTTGTGGAGGCCCTACGGAAAACTATATTAGGGACAGATGGACAGAAAGATGGAGACGAAACAAATAGTCACCTCTTGTTGGACTGGATGGAGACTAAAAAGTGTTTTATATCAGCATTGAATGTAAGGATGAAAAGATGGACAAACAAGCATGCACAAACTTTATAGTATTATGGTATATCAATTGAATAAAAACACTGAATGGATGGATAAAAGATGGATGAATGAACAGATGAACATACAGACAGAAATTATACAGAATTACAGGATATCAATTCTGTGAAAACACTGAATAAATGAATTATGGATGAATGGATGGATGGACAAGTAAAGGTTGAAAGAACAAATGTTTTGTGACACTCTAGCATGGCAAAATATTGGTTAAAACGATGTCAAAGGTACCCAAATGGTAAAGTTTGTTTTGTTTTGTATAACGACACCACTAGAGCACACTGATATATTAATCATTGGCTATTACATGTTAAACATTTGATAATTCTAACTAGTAGTCAATAGAGGAAACCTGCAACATTTTCTTAATGCAGCAAGGGATCTTTTATATGCACTTTCCCACAGACAGGAAATCATATACCATGGCCTTTGACCAGTTGTGGTGCACTGGTTGGAATGAGAAAAAAACAATCAGTTGAACGGATCCACTGAGGTGGTTCGATCCTGCGCCGCAAGCACCTCAAGCGAGCGTTCAACCGACTAAGCTAAATCCCGCCCGCATACATGAATGGAGACAATGATAAATATTTAAGTGTCATTACGTGAACGTGAAGACCTGGCACGAGACTCCAGATACTCTCCTCCTTGTTCACCTCCCACAGGAGAGCTTCCATCCACAACCGTGACAAACTCGCCCGTGTCACTCATGTAATCAACCTTCAGGTGACACTTGCTAACTGTCACCGTAACATCTTTACCCTTCTTGATGTAGGGGGGAATCTAAATTTAAATTAAAAACAAACAAATTATTGGCTTTAAACAATATTTATGGTTGTTCAAACAAACAAGAAGAAGAAGAAAAGAAAAACAAAAAGCAGTTGTTAGACCCTATTAAGGCCTCTCCCAACATTTTATAATATGAATAATTTACACCTAAGGCCAAAAAAATAATAGGTGTGTTTCCGATTGCATCCCCCCAAAAATTAGGGTAGGTAGGTAGGGTTGTTTTTTTTTTTTTTTTAAATTGAATACTATCATAATAATAATAATAATAATAATATTATTATTATTTATCATCATTATTGTTATTGTTGTTGTAGTAGTAGTAGTATTGGTATGCACTGTTTGTGTATTTCCTTAAATTAATGGGACATTTGTATTAATTTCGTTGTTCTTAATTTAAATACTTTATGCAAACATTTAAGATGCATTAATAATAAGACCTGTTGATTTATGTGAAGACGAGAATTAAGCTGAATTGATACGATTATATTTAATCGAAATAACCTGTACCAAGGCTATGTTCGTACATTCGGTTACTTCCGTGACCGACCAAGCTGTTCGGTGGTAACTAATCAGGGGAAGGAACTCTATTACAAAAGCTTTTCCATAATTTCTCGGTTTTTCGGAAGGGAATTACGTGCAAAATGTATCATATAATAGTATGTAAACAATGTGCAAGGAAGGAAATACTCGTTTGGTGATGTTGTCCTCTTTTATTTTTACTTCTTTTTTTATTTTTTTTCAGGGTTTTTTTCAGTTTAAGAGAAGAAAAAAATTAGGGTGGGTGGGGGGGGGGGGGGGGGGGTAAAACTAGGGACGGTCGGTCGACCAGAAACACACCTATATTTTTTTTTGGCCTAATATGTAATTATTAATCATTATCAAACTGAATTCTGTATTACTATCAGTGGTCTTACTGGCAACAGAGGGAGTGAGAGTGATAGCCAGACAGAGAGAGAGAGAGAGACAGACACACACACACACAGAGAGAGAGAGAGAGAGAATTTTACTGTCCTGCCCATGACACTAGTTTACCAAACCTTCAGACATTTCTAATTTAACTTGTTTTCACAGCAACATTTAACATTTGAAAAAGGCTAAAGATAATTATAATGAGACAAATTATCTATTGTTACCTGTTGCTTAGCTGGTAGCTTATATAATAACTGTATCAAAATTATAAGACTGCACAGAAGATATTTTTGGGACCCATCCTTTTGGAAGTTTTACGAAACTCATAAAAAAAAATCAATCCATAGAGCTTGATAAAGCTCAGCCACTGGAACTTGATAAAGCTTGCTCTCTGGAGCTTGATAAAGTTCTCTCCGTGGACTGATATATTTCAGACTAATGTCAGAAACTATTACCATGTCGTTTTAACTACCTTGATATATGCATCGACTTCAAGAATGTGCTGTGACCAAGAGTAATTTTCTCGTATGGCACCATTGTAACTCTCTGGGTTGTCTTGAAAGATCTTCTGCTGTCTAAAACAAACAAGTTACTATAATTATAGAAGAATGTTTAAAGACATCTGAACAATGCAAAGTATTGTCACATGATTTTCACTAAACCACTTCATTAACTTTATAAAATGTTCGCTTGATGCGCGTTCGGTTTGGGATCGATCCCTGTCGGTGGGCCCATTGGGCTATTTCTTGTTCCAGCCAGTGCATACGACTGGTATATATATCAAAGGCTGTGGTATGTACTATCCTGTCTGTGGGATGATACATATAAAAGATCCCTTGATACTAATGGAAAAATGTAGCGGATTTCCTCTCTAAGACTATATGTCAAAATTACCACATGTTTGACATCTAACAGCCGATGATTAATAATTCAATGTACTCTAGTAGTATCGTTAAACAAAACAAACTTTAACTTTCATTAACTTTATAGTACCCCACTTCTGGTCCCTGGCTACAGTGTCAAGTCTGATTGGTTGATTTAATAATCATAGGTTAATGGGTGTCAAACATTTGGAAATTCTGACAAAGTCTTAGAGAGGAAACCTGCCACATTTATCCATTAGTAGCAAGGGATCTTTGATATTCACCATCCCACAGATAGAATAGCACATACCACAGTCTTTGATATACCAGTCAAGGTGCACTGGCTGGAATGAGAAATAGCCCAATGGGTCCACTAACCAAGATTGATCCCAGACTGTGCATCATGTGAGTGCTTTACCACTGGGCTACATCACGCCCCCTTGTCTGATGTATATGTATAGTATGTACAGTTTTTTTGTACAAGTGTCAAACATTAAAGTCGCAAACCCCAGTCTGAACCGGTGAAAATGGACACTAAGTTTGGTTTACTCTAGAAACCTGAAATGGGGAAATACCCTTAAAAAATAAACTAGAGCTAGATGCACCATCCCACAGACAGGATAACACATACCACAGCCTTTGATACACCAGTCGTGGTGCACTGGCTGGAAGGAGAAATAGCCCAATGGGCCCACTGACAGGGATCGATCCCATACCGACCGCTCATCAAGTAAACGCTTTACCACTGGGTTACGTCCCGCCCCCTAAATACATGAAATTATATCAGTATAAGTTATCTGCAAATTGTCAATATTAGGATCACTGCCCCACTCAACATCTACCAAGCAAAAAGGTCAGTTAAGGTCTTGTAATATGAGATTAAAGAAAATAATTAATAGATCAGAAAAACTTTTTAATAAAAACAGTTTTCCTTAAAAGCAAGGAATATTTTGTTTTCTTAAATTTTTATTAGCTACAGTAACTAACCAGTAGAAAATTAATTAACAGTTGATATACAATGTACATGTATAGCATTTTAAAATTGTGTAGCAATCTCTGAAACTTGCATAATGAATCGTGACTCTTATACTGAACCAAATGTTCCACGAAAAGCAAATATACTTCACCTTGTAAGTTCTGGATTTTCATCCTCGTCCTGCTTGACATTTGAATCTGAAGTGGAGGCTGATGTTGTGTCAGAACTGGAAGCCGAATTCGACTTGGAAACCGGTGCTGCATGGACTTTATCATTCTGCTTCAGCGTCTCGGTGGAATCTTCTTTCTTTTCAGCCCCGGCATTCTCGGAATGTGTAGTTGTGGCCAGTGGTGATGGTTTCATCTCATCATTTGGTTTCACTTTCATCGCTTCCTGCTCAGTCTTAGTTGTAGCTGTCTGTTTTGGAGATGGACTGTCTGTGTATTTTGGAAATAGTATATAATATTAACAACGTAACAACACGAATAGAAGTTATTATAAATGGAGCAGAATCTGTTACAGGGCTAGCTCTGGCACTCACCAAATTTGCCAACTGAGAATTTAAAAACAATGGGTGAATTTTATTTTAATTTAGCAAAATTATTTTATATACCGGTAACTGAACTTTTGTCAGAAAATAACTGAGCTTATGCAATTTTTGAAATTTAATAGATAATGTGGCTAATTCTGTGTTATAAAATCTATGCTTATATGGCACAAAAATTAATGTTTTTTAATATTATTTTTTAAAGATGTTTCTTTTATAAAAACAGGGAATGAAAGGTTAAATGCATTTCAAAACAATGGGTGAATTTTGTATTTAATTAGTGATCTTCCCTTAAGCCAAAAGTAATTTATGAAGTAAAAACAAATTTGCCAGGTTTTGAATAATAAAGATTAATTAATGTAAACATTCATTGCTGAAAAAAACAACCCACCTATGGAACTAGAAGGGAAGTAACTGTATTATACTTGGTTTTTACTTTATCAAGAAACTAGTATTTAATTAATTAATCAAAATTCAAATGACTCAGATAAGCAATGAACATCACTATCATACATACATGTGTATATAATAAAAAAAAAAAAAAGAAAAAAAAAGTTTGTTTTATTTAACGACGCCACTAGAGCACATTGATTTTTATCTTATCATCGGCTACTGGACATGAAACATATGGTCATTCAGACACAGTTTTTTTTAGAGGAAACCTGCTGTCGCCACATAGACTACTCTTTTACAACAGCCAGCAAGGGATCTTTTATTTGCGCTTTGCACAGGCAGGATAGCACAATTGTTGAACCAGTTATGGATCACTGGTCGGTGCAAGTGGTTTACACCTACCCATTGAGCCTTGCGGAGCAATCACTCAGGGTTTGGAGTCGGTATCTCGATTAAAAATCCCATGCCTAGACTAGGATCTGAACCCAGTACCTACCAGCCTGTAGACCGGTGGCCTAACCACGACGCCACCAAGGCCGATACATACATGTGTATGCCAATGTATTTGTACTGAAGTATTTAGATATAGTATCCACTATACACCCACCTGATACTTTAGAAGATGAAGTCTTTTTGGCTTGTTGAGTTGGATCATTTTCTTTTGCATGTTTCTCAAATTTGTCAAATTCCTAAATATAAAATACAATCATTAACAGCCGAGAACTACATGTACATATGAGTATATTAAATTTGTTCCTTTTTACAGCTATAAAAACGTTGGATCTATAGATCGAATTCTTTCAATGACTGTTTCTTCGGGGGGAGGGGAGGAAGGAAGGAAGAAGGTAAATGTTTAAGAAAATGATGAACAAAATCTATAAAAAGCTTTGACCATCAATCATATACTCACAGTCAACAAAATCTTCTTGGCAACTCCTGGTGGAAAACCCATTTTATCAGATCTGCTTCTTAGAATTTTATAGAAGTCTGTTCTGAAAAATTATATTCACAAGATAAATAAATTCAGCTGACAGCATTTCTTTTAAAAATTAAAATTAAAAAAAAAAATCACACTATATCTTAAAAGTACAGGTATGTAACCTTTTAGCCTAGCGATTACACAAAACCCCCACAAAAAAACAAAACAAACATCACACTCAGGTCATAAATCAGGGAAATCACATCGTCTTTCAAGTTTCAACATGAAGCATTCAAGTCACTTGTGACAAGTAGGATTAATAATAAATAGATATTGATCATGCCACAGTGATGTTGGTATACAAATTAACAAGACCAGTTTTTAATATATCTCATAGCTATTACTGTATACCACAAAATTAAACATTTAAACTAAACTATTAATATTATTAGTATTAACAACCTACCTCCACCCAAAAAGAAACAAATGCAGCTAGAATTTAGTAACCATTACCTAAAGTCCATTATCTTAAGACAAGTCTTAAATTAACATATTAAATTACTTAAATATTTTAAAATATTAATTTCTTATAAAATTATTTTAATATAACTATAAGTTTACAAATCATGTACAGTATATTTAACCAACCATTTTGTTCACAACATATTTTTCCCATATTGTGGACTTAATATTATTTTGTGTTACGGTACTTGTTAAACCTAATAATATTTTATATTGACACTGACAGAGTTGCTGGTTGCCGATTGGTTACAAATAAAATATGTATACAGGGGTGCAGAATTTACTTGCCTGCTCGCCAAATGTGAGTAAACATTCTGAAGGATGAGTTAAAAAATATAACTACCAGTCCGACGGGCAATCTGTCTTTTTCTGACGGATTGTAAATGTTTTAGGTTTTTTTACATTGAATCCGTGACTCTGCATCAGCCATGCCAGAATTCCAAACCATGCATTCAAACAAACGGTTCAGAACGATGATGAAAAATAGTTCAATACACAACAATACATACATTGCTGACTTCGGTGTTCCGAACTGCACAGTCACAACATTCCGGAAGCAGGTTATAGCAAAAACGGCCCCAAACAAAAACTGAAAACAATTGGGCAAAACGGAACCAAAATCTATGGCTATACCAGTATATACGACTTATATGGAACCAAAAATTACAAAATGCATGGTTAAAATGGTATTACAAGTTATGAAAGATAACATATTCAATAAAACAACAGCTATATTAATTATTTATTACTTTGTAACACTGTTTTCCCCAATATATTGAAATGCCGTTATAGATTATAGCCAAATCGGTTTTGTTTTGGCCAACAAAAATGGTTCTGTTTTGATAGTGCGTGATTCTGATTTAGCCTCATTCCCTAGAAACAGAGCCCTTCAAAGGTCAATAGTTCATAAAAAGTATTTGTTTATGTTCAAAGTATGTTGCCAGTGTGTTTTGAATAGATATTTTTTGTTAATTACTTGCAGGATGTGACCTAAATTTTGTAAATCTATATGAAAGAAATATGTAAAGGTTAGTCTTTACTAGAATATTAAATTTTTTATTTAAATTTGTCAATCAAGGTTTGGGGTTTGATTTCGTTTGCCACGTGGTGTTAATCACTTACCAAGTGTCTTTAATAATGCTTTTGTTTAATATATATCAAACAATAATATATTGTTCTATAGGCTGGCAGACTAGAAGAAATTCTTGCAGGCTAGTCAATTTTAGTTGCTTTTGGTCCAGCGGGTTAGCAAAATATTTTCCATTTCTGCACCCCTGTATATATACATGTTATGTACACTAGTTTAAAATGCAAAACATCGTCATGGACACTGTAAGGTTGTCAGGAACCATCACTGTGCAGATGTTAAACTCTTGTGACAGATGATTTTTGTTTAATGCTCACTGATGTCCATCATTGTAACAACAACATTCAGGTTACACCGGATAGACAATAAACTTTTTCCATACTATCATGACACAATCTGTCTCTAACCAGAAAAGTATGTTGGTGTCTACTCTGTGTAATTGCATTGTTGACCTGAGAATAATAGTTTCAGGCACAAATCCTTAAATTGTAGATGTCAGAAAAACAATCTACAATAGGACGAGTGCCAGTAATATTTTCTAGTTCAATCATACTTATAATTTTATTATAATAATAATTATTATTATAAAATTCACTGCATTTTAGTTTTGTACCATGACATCATGACCCGGCTCACAGCTGATATAAATTATATTACATCACTAGAGTGAATGCATGCAGCATTACATATTATGTGTCGTCACATACTACCTTTGATTAATACATGGAATGACGTAATGAACAGGTAGCAATGGCCATCTACATTTTGTACCTCCTAAAGGAAAATACCAATTAACCAATGAAAAGGGCGTGTGCTAGACAGTTTTTCTAGCACTGTTTTCTGGCATCTTTATACTGGTTGATTGAACTAGCAAGAAGTAACTTATGTACAGAATTCCTTTTTAATAACAAATACTCAGGTACTGAATGAACTTCCTGGTCCACCATTGTGATGTGTGTAGACCAATTAGCTAGACATTTTATGTTAAATGTCCTTTGGCTATAATAAATAATACAAAATTCTTTTAGCTGTTTTGCCTTACATGTTCAGGGCCATTATATCTTAGCCTCCTTATAGGAGAAGCCATGTGTTTAGGGAAGTGACGTCACGTATCAGCATGCGCGCGCATCTGGTAGGCAGAAGTCTATCATAATGGCCATTAGTAACAAAGCGAACTAGCGTAGCGTGAATAGCAAAGAATGGCCAACACGTGCTTAAATTACCGCTTGTAGCACGGGAACGCTATTCTACATAGCTACATGTACTCTTTCCACCCATACAATTTGACGATTGACCGAGTTCAAAACTATAGCAAACTTCCTTTTTTTTCTTTTTTCTTTTCACCTGAATAAATATTTTTAGTCCATGTATTTTTAAAGCGTCTGGTCCATATTTCAAGTAAAGCATTACAAACGAGCGCGCGCACACACAAATAAAAATAATAAAATAAAACGAGTAGGCCTATATTTTTTATTTAAAACTGTTTAAAAGAAATAATTGGCCTACACTTTGTTAAAGGAAATTATTTCTTTTAACAATTTTAAATAACCCATATATATATATATATATACATATATATATATATGCATATATATATATATGCATATATGTATATATACATATACATATATATGTACATATAGATACACATACACACACACACACACACACACACACACATATAGATATATATATATATATATATGAACATTTGTTACAAATGAACAACCAGTAGACAATATATAGACAGTAGTTATATATATATATAACACATCAGACTTGTCTACTGGTTCATTTGTAAGGCTTTTCATCAACAATAAATTTAAGCAAGTATCTTATTAGAAAACTTTACAAAAACTTTAAAACTATTAATTTTATCAAGTCCTTTTTTATTCCTTAAACTTGCTGATATCGGATACATATTAACACATTGTATTAAAATGGAGGAACCTAAATTTAGTTTCCATACATGTTCCATGACCACACATACATTGCTCCCTCTAGCTACAGCATCCCTTTTTAAATATTAGTACAGAACTTAGCCTTTTAAACCGGATACATCTCAAAGTTACTTGGTCCCTCACCTTTGTGGTTCCATCTTCAGAACATTTTGTAGCATTATTTTTTTATATATATATACATAAAAATTGCCATTAATATTTTAATCGCCTAATCCCATGCAGGCCAGGACATAGTTTAATATGCAGTCGATCTAGGATTGATTCCTGTTGGTGGTCCTATAGGGCTATTTCTCATTCCAGCCAGTGCTCTACAACTGGTGTAACAAATGCTACACTATTTATTATCCTGTCTGTGGGCTGATGCATATAAAAGATCCCTTATTGTTAATCGGAAAGAGTAATCCATTATGTGACAGCAGCAGGTTTCCTCCCTAATATTATCTGTGTGATCCCTAAACATGTCCGACTCTATATATCCGTAATTAAAATGACTTGAGTGCATTGTTAAATAAAAGATTCCTTCCTTTCAAATCTAAAACAGTGTCAGTTACCTTTGACAAGAGGCACAGTTTCAAAGGCTATCACTTTCAACCTGATTAATAAACCAGTTAAAACAACAAATTACTGTAAATGGTAACAATACAATGTTTTAATGTAAGACACACATTAACACAATGCAAATATCATTTGATCATTGGTTTATAATGATAATAGAAAAAGAAAATAATAAATATGTGTTGTCTACTGTTTCTCGATATAATTTTATTGATTTTGTAAAGTCTGTTTTTATTAGAAAATCGAGATCCTGGTAAAAAAAGATTAAATCCAAGTGTTATCAATGTCATCATCACATACTGAATAGCCCCAATCATATTGCATATGGTAGTTTGGAAAGTCAGTGTGTTATCAATGTCATCATCACATACTGAATAGCCCCAATAATATTGCATATGGTAGTTTGGAAAGTCAGTGTGTTATCAATGTCATCATCACATACTGAATAGCCCCAATAATATTGCATATGGTAGTTTGGAAAGTCAGTGTGTTATCAATGTCATCATCACATACTGAATAGCCCCAATAATATTGCACATGGTAGTTTGGAAAGTCAGTGAAAAAAGTTCTGGTATCCCTCTTATGCACAGAAACATGAGATACTGTAGAAAAGAATCGCTGAATCTGATACCAGTGTTCTCCTTAGCATCCCTTAATTCACCCTAAAACTTAAACGCCCTTAATTCATCGTGAAAGGCCCATTTTTCATCCAAGAGTTGCCGGTTCTCTTTTTGTCCATAAACAGGGATCACTGATACCTAGGAAAAAAATAAGAAAATTGGTAAATTTCTATGATATATAAGTATGAAAGTTTTATATTGTGTATATTGAATATTATTGAAATATTTGAATACACATAAATGTATTTGTGAAGACATATTGACATCTGTCACTGATGACAATAATACTTATAAATACAATCAGCTCCCCTTTTCTTTCTTTATTTCCTGCAAACAAATTCAGATAACTTATATAATAAATGCATGTAACATAATTTTTGTTTTTAATAAAATATAATGGCTATCACCAACTTGTGGATCAATATCCAGTTTTATTATTAGTATTTATTTATTTTTAATCCCAAACAAATGATTTCATACACCTGATATCCCACCCTGAAATGTTTATACCTTTTATTTTATTATTAAAAAATCAACTTACACATTACAAATACACCTGTGGATCACTTCTTCAATAAAAAAAGTAAAACATTATAATTAACATATAATATAATTAATAAATGGAAATATTTCACAACCATTTTCATATGAAACAATATATATATGCTTGATTGCACACACACACACACACACGTACACACACACAGCTCCCTGTTATTTAATTAAAAATATAAATACTCCAGCCACCTACATATTTTATGGCATAATACAATATAAAATATATTCAGATTTTTGTTTTACCCACTATAATGGATCTGTCAATACAAACAAAAAGTTACATAAAACGTTGTTTGTCGATTGACTGGGTAGGCCTACTGTTCACAGGGTAACTTTGTTTCCATGTCAGTTTGGTGGGGGGCTTTTATTATTATTATTTTTTATTTTATTATCTTTTCAATTTTCATTTCAATAAATACTGACGTGTATTAGTATTACGAATGAATAACATACAACAAACCTTGTATAAAATGACGATCTCCGTTGTGGGATGGGCAAAGTTGATTGTTGTCAGCTTTAACTGTTCAACGTTTCGCTTCCACTGTATTTGATGAAACTAATTTCATAATCCTTACTACAGTGACTTGTGCATCTAACAACAACGTATGAAATTACCATGACAAAATACCATTCATCAAAACTAGTCTACACTGATTTAATTGACGGAAAAACATTCGATTGTTCATTACTACTAATGCCAGTATTGTCAACTGGTTTCTTGCCTACCAGCGCTCACGCGGTACCACGTGATCAAAACATGTGACGTCACCGTGGCTTCTCCTATTTGGGACAAATATGTTATGAATAGGAGTCCTAGGGGCATTTTAACTGCATGTACAATCATACCAATAATATAATAATTAACATACATGTAAGATTACCTGTACACAATGTCCTTATTTATTATTTTTCATCTGTTTAAATATAAACAGTTCTAATTAGTTTAAACAATATTTATTGCCGTCAAAATGCAGTTTGGGATTGGCCAACAGGCAAGAGCCTATATATATTAAGGCCTCTCCCTACATTTATAAATACAAGTTTGAGGCAAGAGCTCCACCCGTTCCCCCCATCATTTATAATAGTTTATTAATGTTTCCTTTTTTTTTTTTTTTCGTTTTGTAGCATGATGATATTAGTTAGGGTTAGGGTTAGGGTTGGGGATATATATACCCCATCAAAAAATCCCTCTTTAGATCGATAACTAATGGGGGAAACGGGCGGTACACTTTCCCTAATTCATGTTCTAACACCTATTGCATTTATATATTATTATCATAAACACTTTAATAAACGGGCATTAACAAAAAAATCCTGAGAATGAAACAAAATCCAAAGTACAAAATTTTATGAATTGTCCGAAATTAGGAATTAGATGGAAATGCACACAGTGGCAATAGAAAATTACATAATTAAAGTCAGCAAAATTATTAAAGTTCGTATTTTCAGATTACATAAATAAATCATACTTTCTGTATAAGAATCCCAGTATGACATCAAGGAAATTAACGATCTCTCCCTCATTTTGAAGAATACTCAAAAGAACAGAATCGTACTTCTCTTCCATTCTGAATCTACTGATTTTCACAAGACGTTTACGCTTAATCAACGCAAAAACTGAGCCGTAGCGGATTACCAGTCAATAAGCATGAATGTTAGGGCAAACACGCTTGTAAGCAAGAACTAGAAGAAGTAACATTTAAATTTTTACTAAACTGGTTACAGTTGTAAGTATTTTTTAATAGTTTCTACTAAGATGGATTTTATGCTTTTTTTGGCAGACATTGATAATGACACTTTCAGTTAAATATTAAAATACTGAACATTAATATATTTTAAATATAAAATGTAGGCCAACTGGGGTAAAAAAAGGCAATACCCCCACCCCCCAAATAAATAAATAAATAAATCCACAACAATTTATTGAGTGTTCACTTTTTATGGATGCCATGTTTACAGTGTGCAGATTGCATGATACATGTAGATAAAAAGATTGACAACTAGAATAAGCTGGAGTCGTACTGTGGTGCTTAGTGTTTGTGTGCTGCTAGCCCGAGTACTCTGACTGTAAGAGACATAAATACGCTACGTGACACTCCGTCGCAACAATTACAAAGCTCGGCGATCTATTTTGAGACGTAGATCACGTTATCGCCACTGGGAGATTCAGCCTTGTGCAGCAGTTACAGGGGCCGTCTCATACCAAGCGACGTTACAACATGGAAGAGTTGGCTAATGCCGTTTTGGATGAATTTGGATTTAATTACGTCATTAAACCAAAACAATTACACATTATTGATTCCATTTTGAATTTGAAGGATACATTTGGGGTGTTATCGACAGGATACGGCAAAAGTATGTGCTACGTACTGCCTCCTCTTATGAGATGGCCCCTGTAACTGCTGCACAAGGCGGAATCGCCCAGTCTTGAAATAGATCGCCGAGCTTTGTAATTGTTGCGACGGAGTGTCACGAAGCGTAGCTGAATGTGGGTGCTGTCGGGTTTCTTTCTGTATTATGTGTATTAGTGATTAATATGTGGATTTTTTTGTATCAGTTAACTCGAAAATGATCGATGTAAAGGTATTTGACGTCAAACATAGGATTGTTGTGGTATTAGAGCAGGAATCTTTGCCTACCATTTGGTAGTCAGGAATTGCCAAAAATATACATAGGTTGGTCTCTGACTGTAATGAGAGCGTATTTATGTCCAAATGTCCGTCTAGCTCTCTTACAGTCAGAGTACTCGGGCTAGTGTGTTGCATATTATTATTTATGAGTTCCCAAGTGTAGTTAGTGCACATCATCATCATGTGAATATATTATGAAATGTGCTTTACTCACGATGTATACTTGCACCCTGTTGAGTCACGGTTATCGTGTTAGGTTGACCTGGGCGTACAGGTTCTAAGTCCTTGTAACGATAAAGAATAAGAACGTGACACTTTTAGTATGCTGCAAGGTTTAATATCTTAGACTACCATTCAATGCCTTGGGTAACTCCCTGTATGTACTTCTGTATTAAATCCCTAAACTATGTTAGATGCTCTCTAACCTTACATCCCCCTTTCTTTAAGATTAAACTTAATTTTACACTTCCCGACTTAACTGTTCTTTCGTGTTCCAAATAACAGTCCTACTTGCAGTGTTCAGATAAGAAACTGGCTAACTACTGAAACGAATATCTCTACGCAGTTCAACTTAAAATGAAACTTCCCACATTTAAAGGTCCAGTTTATGTGGTACTTTAACTACACGACCAATTCTGGTTATAGTCCCCTTTGGATGGGTGATTGTTACATCAGAAGACGATGACGACGCTGAAGCGGACTCTGTCATGGTCTCCTCAGACATCACTGGTACAGGATCGATATCCATAGAAATATTGTCCTCTGCAGGGTTTGGCAAGGTCGATGACACTGCAGGGTTGATCAGTTGATGAGGAGGTGGACTTGAACTTTGTCGATTTAGGTGCCTCCTATTCCTTCTGCGTAGCCCAGTCGATGTCCTGACTACATAAGATCTCGGACCAATAGGCTTCACAACTTCTCCCTTCATCTCATTCGGTTCTTTGATCCAAACCTGATCTCCAGGTGACAGAGTCGGAAGTGTAGTAGCTCTATGCCGCCTGTCAAAGTTCTTTTTCTGCACTTCCTTCTGGTTTGCATTTGCCAACTTCATGTCAGCCAGCTTAGGCCAATCAGGAGTAAGCAAGGCAGGGACGACCGGAACTCTCGTCCTCAGGCAATGGCCCATGGACATTTCTGCTGGACTGAAACCACACTGGAGAGGAGTCGCTCTGTAGTTAAGTAGCGCCAGATATGGGTCTTCAGTTTTCAACAAAAAATTCTTGACCGTCTGCACAGCCCTTTCAGCTTCTCCATTAGCTTGCGGATAATGAGGACTGCTGGTTTTTATGGGTGAATCCATATTCTGTAGAAAATCTGCTGGGATGCAAATTGTGGTCCATTGAACAACTTTAGGAATCCCGTGTCATGCAAAGATACTCTTGCAATGAACAATAACAGTCTCTGAAGAGGTCGAGGCTTGTAGATAAGCCAACTCAATGTTACGAGAGAAATAATCTACTACGAGTAGATACTGCTTACCACGCCATTCCCACTTTCTGCCATGGGAAATCCGGAACACTGCTCGGCTTCAATGGCTCAGGTCTAGCTTTTCTCTCTTTCTCGCAGATTACACAGTTTTCTATCATGGACTGGATCTGTTGAGATAGTCCTGGCCACCACACAGAACACTTGGCCAGAGCTCTGCAGTTTACAATGCCTTGATGGCCATCATGAATTCGGGTCAAAATGTCCTGCCTCAGTTCCACTGGGATGACAAGTCTAGTGCGATAAAGTAATAGTCCTTTTTGGAATTGTTAAGTCGTCTCTCGCCATGAAGAATGGACAAACATCTGGATGAAGTTTGGACTTCACAGCAGGCCATCCATCTCTGCAGTAATGAACGACTTGACTACATACCCGGTCTTGCTGCTGCTTCATTCTGATCTCTACTAGCCGACCCTGGGTCGCTGGTATACCATCAATCACAGACTACTAAGGCTGTGGCATCACTTTCCAACAGCAGGTCAGTTTCCTGGGGAGATCCAACCGGAGCGCGAGACAACACAGGCCATCCATCTCTGCAGTAATGAGCGACTTGACTACATAACCGGTCTTGCTGCTGCTTCATCCTGATCTCTACTAGCCGACCCTGGGTCGCTGGTATACCATCAATCACAGACTACTAAGGCTGTGGCATCATTTTCCCACAGCAGGTCAGTTTCCTGGGGAGATCCAACCAGAGCGCGAGACAATGCAGGCCATCCATCTCTGCAGTAATGAGCGACTTGACTACATAACCGGTCTTGCTGCTGCTTCATCCTGATCTCTACTAGCCGACCCTGGGTCGCTGGTATACCATCAATCACAGACTACTAAGGCTGTGGCATCACTTTCCAACAGCAGGTCAGTTTCCTGGGGAGATCCAACCGGAGCGCGAGACAACAGGCCATCCATCTCTGCAGTAACGAGCGACATGACTACATACCCGGTCTTGCTGCTGCTTCATTCTGATCTCTACTAGCCGACCCTGGCTCGCTGGTATATCAATCACAGACTATTAAGGCTGTGGCATCACTTTCCAACAGCAGGTCAGTTTCCTGGGGAGATCCAACCGGAGTGCGAGACAATGCAGGCCATCCATCTCTGCAGTAACGAGCGACTTGACTACATACCCGGTCTTGCTGCTGCTTCATTCTGATCTCTACTAGCCGACCCTGGGTCGCTGGTATTCCATCAATCACAGACTACTAAGGCTGTGGCATCACTTTCCAACAGCAGGTTAGTTTCCTGGGGAGATCCAACCGGAGTGCGAGACAACGCATCTGCAGTCTTCAGGTTCTTACCCACTGTATAGATCACCTCATACATGTAGCTGTACCGCATAAGGTGCATGCGAAATCTTTGTATTCGCCGTAATAGCTCATCCAAGCCCTTAGACTTGAGAAGTGTCAACAATGGTCGATGGTCAGTCTCTATGATGAATCATGGGAGGCCCACAAGGAAATCTGAAAATTTCTCATAAGCCCAAGTGGATGCCAGTGCTTCCTTCTCCACTTGTGCGTAACGTTGCTCTGTCGAGGTCATAGATCTGGAAGCATAGAAGACAGGACACCACCTGCCATCTTTCTCTTGAAGCAGGACTGCTCCCAGTCCATAGGATGATGCATCTGCAAACACCTTGGTAGGTCGGTCTGGACTATAATGAGCTAGCACAGGTGGCGAACTTAACAGTTCTTTCAGACGAACAAACGCCTGTTCCTGTGCTTCTTCCCAAGTCCACTGAATGTTTTTCTTTAACAACTCCCGGAGAGGTCTGGTCTGGTCAGTGAGGTCTGGAGCAAACTTCTGCACAAAGTTAATCATGTCCAGAACACAGCGCAATTCTGGCACATTTTGGGGACGAGGTAACTTCTGGATCGCTTCTACTTTTGCTGGATCCATCTGCACACCTTCCTTAGAAATGATATGTCCCAAGAACTTAATATGGCGCTGATTAAAAACACATTTTTCATTTAAGGTCACCCCTGCATCTTCCAGTCTCTGCAAAACCTCCTTCAGCCTCTGATCGTGTTCCTGCTGGCTGCGCCCTGACACCAGGACATCATCAATGTCACAAATCACTCCTGGGATGTTTGACAACAACTGTGACATGATGCGATGAAACACCTCAGGACCTGAAGAAATTCCAAAGGGCAGCCTTTTATAACAAAAGCGCCCAAATGGAGTAATAAACGTCAGCTCTTGTGAACTTTCATCTAATGGCACTTGGTGGAAACCACTATTACAGTCCAACTTAGTAAACACTGTCGCTCCTGCAAGCTGTGCCAACAGCTGGTCTGTGGAAAGAAGAGGATCGTTTTCTCGCTTGATACTCTCGTTCAACTTTGTCAGATCTACACACAAGCGGATTGTGTCTTTCTTTTCTTTAGGCACCACTACTATTGGTGCGCACCAGTCTGTTGGTGTGGTCACTGGACTAATCACATCTAGCTCCTCCAGGCGGTTCAGTTCTTTTTTTACCTTCATCTGCAGCATCAGTGGTACCCGTCTTGGAGCAGAGACGGCATATGGTACAGCATTCTCTCGCATTCTAATCTTGTAGGTTTCCTTTGTTTTACCCAGACCCGAGAAGAGCTTAGGATATACCTCTCTGTAACTGTTAGATGTACTCTGAACTGACTCGATATATTTTATCAGTTGTAATGCTTCAATCGCTGGCCTGCCTAACATTGGCTCTTGCAGATTCTTCACAACATAGACCTGTTAAATTGTAACAGCATTTTTATACTTCATCCTAGTTCTGAACTTGCCCAACACATTCAGTGAGTTTTGGCCAGGGCCAAACAGTTCTTTCATAGACTTCTGAAGTGGAGTTTTTATCTCTGGTACACAGCCCTCTGGGATGACGGTTATATCTGCACCTGTGTCCATCTTGAAACGCACTCTTTGGTTTTCCATGAAAACATTAACATACCAATATGCGACCCCCATCTTGGAAACTGCACCTAGAAATGCATTTTCTCTTGAATCTTCAGTCACACCACTAACATCTTGGTGAGACCTAGTTTTTTGTCCACCCGACTTGCCAACCTTGCTGTAACACATTGCAGCATAATGTCCCTTTTTAGAACACTTACGGCATTCGGCATCTTTGGCTGGACAAACATGTAGTTTATGTGGCCTTCCACATTTTTTGCATTTCTTTTGTTGCACAGTATGTTTGGTTCCCGGGCTATTTCTCTTGTTCACTCTGTCTATGACCCCTGGTGCACTGCTAGTAATTGCTTTTGCTTGTACGTGTGATGACTCGTGTGCTCGGCACACTTCTATGCGCGATAACAATGTCAACTTTCTATCCTCCAAGAGTTTCTGACGAACTGTGTCATCTCTCACTCCAAGTACTATCCTGTCTCTGAGCATACAGTTCTCATATGTATTAAAATTGCTTGTTTTGACGAGTTTCTGCAGTGAAGTTACATATGCATCGATTGTCTCATCATCTTCTTGGTTCCTTTTGTTGAAGAGAAATGTTTCGTATATTTCATTGGCTTCGCCTATGCAAAACTGCTCAAATTTTCTTAGCACATCGTCAATGTCATTTGCATCTTCATCTTGTCCAAAAGAAAACCCATCAAATATGTTGAAGGCTTCTTAACCTACGCATGCCAAGAAGACAGAAGTACGGTATTTAGGTGACTCAGTCTCTAATCTTGTTGCAATTTCGTAATTGCTCCATTGCCTTTTGAACTTTCTCCATGCTACCTCAATATTTCGTGCATGTATTTACTTGAAACAGGAATATTAGGTCAAAATTGGTGTCTCAACACTTGTTCAGCAATTTCTCCGTTCTCATTTTCTGCCATTTTTGTTTTTAATGTTCACTGATTTAACAGTAGACGAAAAACCAACAAATAGTTCAAGGGGTATAACTGTCTGTCCTGTTAGGATAGTTACAAATGCGGTTGTTTCCCTTGATTTGGCGAATCTTTTGCGCGGAACGTTCTGACATCAAACTAATTTTGCTAACTGAACTGACAAGACGAGGCCGTGATTTCCTATTTCTGGAAATACTCCAAAGTTCTGACACCATATCGTGTTAGGTTGACCTTGGTGTACAGGTTCTAAGTCCTTGTAACGATAAACAATAAGAACGTGACACTTTTAGTATGCTGCAAGGTTTAATATCTTAGACTACTATTCCATGCCTGGGGTAACCCCCCGTATGTACTTCTGTATTAAATCCCTAAACTATGTTAGATGCTCTCTAACCTTACAACGGTCTCTATTAATTTTCACCACGACTGGCATGTCAAAGGCCATGGTATGTACTACCTTATCTGTAGGATGGTGCATTTAAAAGATCCCTTGCTGCTAATCGAAACGAGTAGCTCATGAAGTGGCAACAGCGGGTTTTCTCTCTCAATATCTGTGTGGTCCTTAACCATACATGTATGTCTGACACCATATAACTGTAAATAAAATGTGTTTAGTGCATCGTTAAATAAAACATTTCCTTCCTTCCTATTAAGTTTGGCTATTTGGGATTTCCCCATTTTTAAAACAAATTATATACCACCTACAGTTTGTTTATATTCCCTGTCTTACAGTTAGAATGGCACATTGGAACAGCCAAGACATTTTAATTATATTAATTTTTTTGTAACGTTTTACCTTTAAAAAAACATGGGCCAATATAGGGAAAAAACACAACCCCTATGTACATTAAAACACAAGTTTGTAGGTTTCTTAATTTATGGCAGTCAAGACTAAAATATATGGCAAAGTGTTGTCTGCATGAGCATGTTTATATTAACATAGTATTAGTGAAAGATGTCAGTAAAAGTGTCGTCTGCATGAGCATGTTTATATTGACATAGTATTAGTGAAAGACGTCAGTAAAAGTGTCGTCTGCATGAGCATGTTTATATTGACATAGTATTAGTGAAAGACGTCAGTAAAAGTGTCGTCTGCGTGAGCATGTTTATATTTACATAGTATTAGTGAAAGACGTCAGTAAAAGTGTCGTCTGCATGAGCATGTTTATATTGACATAGTATTAGTGAAAGACGTCAGTAAAAGTGTCGTCTGCATGAGCATGTTTATATTGACATAGTATTAGTGAAAGACGTCAGTAAAAGTGTTGTCTGCATGAGCATGTTTATATTGACATAGTATTAGTGAAAGACGTCAGTAAAAGTGTCGTCTGCGTGAGCATGTTTATATTGACATAGTATTAGTGAAAGACGTCAGTAAAAGTGTCGTCTGCGTGAGCATGTTTATATTTACATAGTATTAGTGAAAGACGTCAGTAAAAGTGTCGTCTGCGTGAGCATGTTTATATTGACATAGTATTAGTGAAAGACGTCAGTAAAAGTGTCGTCTGCATAAGCATGTTTATATTGACATAGTATTAGTGAAAGACGTCAGTAAAAGTGTCGTCTGCGTGAGCATGTTTATATTGACATAGTATTAGTGAAAGACGTCAGTAAAAGTGTTGTCTGCATGAGCATGTTTATATTTACATAGTATTAGTGAAAGACGTCAGTAAAAGTGTCGGGTCACATGTTGATCGTTTATAAATCTATGGAAGCAAATAAGGGGTCTGAAAATTAAAAACCTGAAATACATGTAGGATATATGTAGATTAGTATTGAGTTTTACATTAAAAACCTGAAATACATGTAGGATATATGTAGATTAGTATTGAGTTTTACATTAAAAACCTGAAATACATGTAGGATATATGTAGATTAGTATTGAGTTTTACATTAAAAACCTGAAATACATGTAGGATATATGTAGATTAGTATTGAGTTTACATTAAAAACCTGAAATACATGTAGGATATATGTAGATTAGTATTGAGTTTTACATTAAAAACCTGAAATACATGTAGGATATATGTAGATTAGTATTGAGTTTTACATTAAAAACCTGAAATACATGTAGGATATATGTAGATTAGTATTGAGTTTTACATTAAAAACCTGAAATACATGTAGGATATATGTAGATTAGTATTGAGTTTTACATTAAAAACCTGAAATACATGTAGGATATATGTAGATTAGTATTGAGTTTTACATTAAAAATATAACTATTAAGTACTACACTATTTATAGTTAGTATTCCATTTGAATAAATATTAAATGAGTACTTATAAAATTTAGATAAAAAATTAAAATAAAAATCACCATTTGGAGCTATTTAAAAACACAAAGGGAGTTTATTATTCGAACTTATCATGCAGGCAATATTTTACAGACATGCATGACCTTATTTTGATAGCTGAAAATTTAGCAAAATGTGTTATATTATTTGAAAAATTATTATTTCTAGGGCTGCGCTCCTGAAAATTAAGACCATTCTGGACACTATATACATTATAAAATAACCAAATACTGTAATAAAAATAAATCTTTCCAGATACAGAAATATTTGGTCTAGAGAGGTCAGTAATGTCTTTACTGATATTGAGGTTAGATGATTGATATGTATCGATCTGCTACAATGAAACCGGTCTAAACCAGATCATGCTGAGGACCTAATATTTCTCTGATTTAGACAGGATCCATAATTTAAAGAGTCCGTTGCATTTTAGAATTTATAAAATTCGGACCCATCGAATTTGTCCGCTTTTGACAGGATTCAGATTTGTTCAGGGTCTGCTTTAGACAGGTTTCACTCTGTATAATGTATTTTAAAAGCATTATTTTACACTTACAACCCATGTACATATATATTTTTTATTTTTACACCATTTTATTGTATAGACAGAACAGTCACATGTGCAAGACTGCCAAGAGAATTCCAAAAGTTGAGGCATTTCATCTGCATGACATCAGACAGTCATTTGTGCTGTGGAATTGAAGATGAATGTTAAAACTAAATTCCTCCTGTCGCTTATTGGGGTTGGATTGCTGACTTCTGGAATTATTGACTATTTAACAAATTTTGAAGAAAATGGATGTGAAATGACATGGATGTATCAGTGGCCAGAATATTTGGTGAGTATATTTACATGTATTTCTAGATTAGTAAATTCACACATTTATTTTCAACAGGTGGTATGTATATATATTCTAGAGACAATATCTTGTAGATCAACACAAACCAAGGCATTATGAGACCAATAAAATCAGAATTCATCAACTGACAATGTGTTCATGAGTGATTACTGGAGTTCACCAGGATTATTATTGCATTAAAAAATTTGTTAAAGGGACAGACCCTAGTTTCAGCCCATGACATTGCACACTAAGTTACAAACCTGTAACACATTTGGATAAAGTTACATTTGAGTGAATCATGATTCTGAAATGGTGAAATACCTTCTAAAAATAGACTAAAACTCGACTCAATAACTGTTACTTCTCAGACGCATGTGCATTTTTAAAAATATGAGAAATGCATTTTGTGATATTAAAAACACCAGGATGACCAAAAACACTTTGAATGAACGGAAATGGATTTATTTTTATTCTAAACAATAAAATCTAAGTAAAGTATGATTTCAGTTATCAAAAACGGCTCTAATAGTCAGAAATATGCCTTAGTGTTTAAAAACTAGGGGATGTCCTTTTAAACATTTCTTAATTGGCCTCTCAAAACATAAGTTCTAATTTAGTCACTGGCATGGCCAGTGGGAGTGACATGGGATCCATGATCCTCCAAATCATATCTTCTTCTTTTTACCATCACATTTTATGATTGTCACCATATAACACAACCCATAGACAGTGTGGGTGCCCCTCCACCCCCCTCAATGTAGCTGGCCCTTCAATATAAAATATGATGCAAATGAATTTAGTGAAGTATATATTCTTTTTTAGGATGTTAATCTTGGAAAAGAAATCAAAGCTGAGTTTCCGAAATATGAATTGTACATCTATGGAGAAGGGTATGTATTGGTAAATTATTAGTAATTTATAAAATTTATATATATATATATATATATATATGTTAAAAAAAATTAATGATGACATTTTACAAAGAAGATGTTTTGTGTTTAGTTTGTTGCAAAAACGTAAACATATTCATTGCAATCTTTGTATGTGTTTATGGTTCATATTCATGTGTGATGTTCACACATTCTTTTATCAAATGTATGGCTATTAAAGTCGACATGCAGTTAATTACAGGCACATAGACATTGTATCATACATGTTTGATTTAAAGCAGGGATTCGCAACCAGGATTTCTGTCAGAGGGTAAAACGGATATGGCGCCATACCCACATATTTTTGCAGATTTTATTATTTATTTTTTTAACCTTTTTGACAAAATTAATTACTCTTATCATTACTCTGTGATTTTCTTAACCCTAACCCTAAACATAACCCATTTTCTTTCGGGGGGAGGTCCCCCATACCCCATGTTGACTGTGGTTGCTTTCGATTTTAGAAGTTAATGGTGTAAGGTGTTACCTATAATAAAAAATGCTGGCATGAAAGAACTTAGTAAAACATTTCTCACAATATGCTTAATATACAGTCAAGACTTGCACAGAAACAGTTGAAATCAGTATACTGAGCAAGTGGATCAGTGATCTGCTTTATTATACCTGGTACTTATTTAATCCTAATAAGGTAAGATTAAAACAAAATTGGCGATATTGATAAAATTAAGAATTTTTATTGTGTGTTTCTGTTTCAGGAATTATGCAAGACAAATAAGGTTGGTGTATATTTAGTACATTATCTACTCAACATTATCTATACTCTTCAAAAAAAGAAACGCAAAAGGGTACAAATGGGTTATAACTCCGATTTTATGTTTCCTACCGGTTCATGCTTTGTGAATATAAGGTCATTGCATGTCCCAAACACATTCCCACGGTTACATTCGATAAAACGCAGCTACTGTACAATAAAGTTCCAAAATGTGAATATTCGCAAAAACGCAGCCACGTACAAACCATGTCACCACTGCACGTGCGTTGTCTGCACGTGCAACATGAACACCGACAGTATAAAAGTGCAGGGTGTTCGCTTGCCTGGCCTCTGTATCTGGCCGACAGTTGACAATCCAGGAGATGCCACGTCTCAGTGAACCGCAGAGAAACAATGCCATCGGCCGACTAGACGCAGGCGAATCCAGAACGGCTGTTGCCAGGGCATTCCATGTGTCCCTAAGCACCATCTCCAGACTGTGGGATCGTTACCAGCAACATGGATCAACACGTGACCTCCCTAGATCCGGTCGACCACGGGTCACTACCCCCGGGCAGGACCGCTACATCCGGGTACGCCACCTTCGGGAACGATTGACTACTGCCACCTCCACAGCCGCAGCAATACCAGGTTTGCGCAGGATATCCGACCAGACCGTAAACGGAACCGCCTACGTGAGGTAGGAATTCGTGCCAGACGTCCAGTTCGAGGTGTCATCTTAACACCACAACACCGTCGACTCCGACTGCAGTGATGCCAGATTCATCGACAATGGCCTCAACTGCGATGGAGACAGGTGTGGTTCAGTGACGAGTCCCGATTTCTGCTCCGACGTCATGATGGAAGATGTCGCGTGTATAGGCGTCGTGGTGAACGTTATGCGGCAAACTGCGTGCAGGAAGTGGACAGATTCGGCGGGGGTAGTGTCATGGTGTGGGCAGCCATCTCACACACTGGCAGAACTGACCTGGTCCACGTGCAGGGCAACCTGAATGCACAGGGCTACATTGACCAGATCCTCCGGCCACACATCATTCCAGTTATGGCCAACGCCAACGCAGTGTTCCAACATGACCAACGCCAGGCCTCACACAGCACGTCTCACAACAGCTTTCCTACAGAACAACAACATTAATGTCCTTCCTTGGCCATCGAAATCTCCGGATTTGAACCCAATTGAGCATCTATGGGACGAGTTGGACCGACGCCTCCGACAGCGACAACCACAGCCCCAGACCCTGCCCGAGCTGGCAGCAGCCTTGCAGGCCGAGTGGGCCACCATCCCCCGGGACGTCATCTGTACTCTGGTTGCTTCAATGGGCAGGCGGTGCCAGGCAGTTATCAACACACGCGGAGGCCACACCCGGTATTGACTCCAGATGACCTTGACCTTGGTGGTGTGTCCTATCACTTACTCACAATGGACTAGAGTGAATTGTGAACAATCCTGCAACATTTGGTAATTATCGGACTCACCATTCAATAATTAAATCAATTCTCCAAATGTTACGACAATGTGGTTTTGCGTTTCTTCTTTTGAAGAGTATATATACTTCAACATTATCTACTTCAATATGATACAACCCTTTGTGATACCCAATAGCCGATGTGTATTTTTGTGCTGGAGTGTCATTAAACATTCATTCATTCATTCATTCAACTTGATATATGTCCTATTTCAGAGGTAACTCTGTGTGAGCAGAGCATTTGACCAAATTATCTATTCAATGTAAAAAATCGCAAAAACCTAGTTAACATCCTACACAATATTAATCATTACATACATTACATTGCCAAATGAAGATAAAATGTGCCAGTGGTTTTTTAAATTTGTAATTGACAACTTTAGTGAATGAAAGAGCTAGCACTGTATTCATTTATTATCATCATCATTCTTTCATCTTGTAATTTGTTGTCAGTGTCATGCTTATATTCAGTTAGGATTTAAGTACAGAGGCATTGGAAGCGGTATGGCCGTACCACTTTTTAGGCCAGAAACGTTTTTCTTTTCTCTTCCTACGGCGCTCACATAGATCTCATCATATACAGTGCTTTCATGGCCGTACCAACTTTTAATTGTTTCCGACGCTCCTGAAGTACACATACGAAGTATGTCATTCATAATTAGTACTTGTCAATATACCTGTAGGTAGCTATATAATACATGTTTAATTTAATTTTTAACTTTTTTTTCCACAGCAAACTGAAACTTGAGGGTATCCCTGTTCTGTTCATTCCTGGGAATGCTGGAAGTTATAAACAAGGTATTGAAGAAGGGTTTGATTTCCACTTTAGTTACCTAGAGTTTTTGGTTGCATGTTTTTGTTGAGTTTTTTAATCCATGTTATTATTGTTCACCCATACCTTATATATTTTTGATATTTTTATTGAGGCCTTACCCTAAAAAAATGTATATTAAAAGATACACAGTGAAGTACAGCAAAATAATAATATTATAATTATATAATAATTTTTTAAGATATGACAACAGGATCGAATGCAGATGATAAAAAACTAGCTAGTTTTGTAATTGTCATCTTGTATGACTTTTATAAATGTATGATACTATAAAATGATTGTTAAGAAATTTAAAAAGTGTCAATTAATATACATGTAAAATGTATCATTAATTTGTGTACTAAAATATTTGCATTTTCAGTGAGATCATTGGCATCTGTTGCTCTACGAAAGGCAGAACACACTTCCTTTCACTTCAACTATTTCACTGTCAATCTTCAGGAGGTGTGTAAATATAAGTTGTATATTTTAGCCGAGTAGTAGTAATAACTAATTCATGACAATGATATCTGTAATGATATTCAGAATATTCTCATTGTCACGTTCTTCGGGGTATGAAAAAAATAAATCATCTTCAAACTGTGTGAATCGGTGAAGCTGTTCTCACATAAGTTTATGGATGATTTGTTTTGTTCATATCCAGATGAACGTAAAAGAAATAACAGACAATACAAATGTACATACAATTAAATTTGAATCATATTTGCTAATAATAACACTAGAAGTTCATACTTTATTTTGATTTATTTTTGGTCCATAAACAATAACGCTCAATAAGACAACTTGCCTATATAAAATTATGTGATCAGATTGATGTTCCCTAATGTCGTAATTTTTACATTCATCGAGAAATTAAAAAACTCATGTTGCTACTGAGGACATTATATTGTAATAAGTGTAACAAAAATTTAATTATATTACCATAATATATGTACAATGCATTGGTCTACCTTTCAGGAAAAAGGTACTCTTAATTAGATTTTGCTTAAAGTGCTTTCAGAATATGTACAATTATTACATTTATAAAAGCCCAGAAATCCAACCAACACTGTATCATTTTGTACTTAAAAGCAAGGCCATATCAATAGCAACATTCATTTAGTTGTAAGTTAAATATGTGTCAAAATATTTGGAACCATATTTGTTTGGTAATAAATATAATATCTGCTACAAAGATGTACTGTTGGACTTGCCACAGCTGAAGGCGTACGGAATCTTTTGACATCTCAGCAGAAACCCATCGGTTGACCCAGGGGCAGGACGTAGCCCAGTGGTAAAGTGCCCGCCAGATGCGCAGTCGGTGTGGGATCGATCCCCGTCGGTGGGCCCATTTGGCTATTTGTCGTTCCAGCCAGTGCACCACGACTGGTATATCAAAGGCCGTAGTATGTGCTACCCTGTCTGTGGGATGGTGCATATAAAAGATCCCTTGGTGCTAATCGAAAAAGAGTAGCCCATGAAGTGGCGACAACGGGATTCCTCTCTCCATATCTGTGTGGTCCTTAACCATATGTCCGACGCCATATAACCGTAAATAAAATGTGTTGAATAAATAAAATATTTACTTCCTTCTGTCGGTTGACCCATTCTTTGATTGGTTTTTCCCCATCCCAACCAGTACCACATGACTGGTATATCAAAGGATGTGGTAAGTCATGGCTAGCTCTGGCTGATCAGAAAATGTCACCAAATTATCTCAAAAATAAAAAACCTATGCTTTAAATCATACTTTTATTACACAAATTTGTTTTTGCTATTTGTTCTTAAAATTCACAATTGGCCCTGTATGTGCTGTCCTGTCTATTGTAATGTGCATATAAACGATCTCTTACTGTTAATGGAAAAATGTAGTGTGTTTCCTCTAAGATTATTAATATTATGTCAGAGTTGTTAAGAGTACTATTTCAGTGTGATTTAGTGGTGTCGTTAAACAACAAAACTTGTCTAGTATTTTAAATAATCTTTTCATTTACAGGAGCTGGGTGGACTTTATGGAGGTGTTTTGCAAGAACAAACTGGTATGTCATTGTGCTCAGTTTACTCATTAATTTTAATAGATGTTGAAAACACAGAATATACTTGCCTTAAAATGAAACTGCATTGTACAAGTTGATTTAAGATATATCAACTTATAGCATTGTTATAACAAATTTCTCAGACTTTTGACACTTATAGTTTTGTATATATTCCATCTTTTCTTATTTAGACTGTTTCCTTTTCAACATGCAGCTGGACATACTTTGGGAATAAATATACTTTCAAAAGTATGCATTTTCGGTTTTTTGTTGTTGATAAGCATACTTTTAAAAAACCCCATAGTTTTAAAGGTACATTTGTTAACAGATATTTTAAAACTGCAATGAAACAACTACATAACTTAGTGTGATTCGTCTTTCTGTATATATGACTAAATGTGAATGAAATGAATAATCAAACACACAGCTTGTTATTGCAGAAATGCCGAAAATACGTATACCTTTTGAAACCCATTGTAAGGAATGAATGAATGAATGTTTAACGACACCCCAGCACAAAAATACACATCGGCTATTGGGTGTCGCCCATTGTAAGGAATGAATGAGTGAATGTTTAACGACACCCCAGCACAAAAATACACATCGGCTATTGGGTGTCGCCCATTGTAAGGAAAATCTGAGAATTGTTGAATGATTTTAATCATTTACGCAATGCCATTAAAAAATATTAAGGCTTTGACAAAATGTGCTGCTCTGTCCGAGTAATTGTCCCTTAGTATTCTGCCCTGGACCAAGTCACTGGCTATCCAGAGACTTGGCCCGCGACAGACATGCCTGAAACCTTAGTGGTATATGGGCATGTTAAAAATACTCACTCACTCACTCACTCACTCACTCACTCACTCACTCACTCACTCACTCACTCACTCACTCACTCACTCACTCACTCACTCACTCACTCACTCACTCACTCACTCACTCACGCCCTCATCACTCACTCACTCACTCACTGTCCGAGTGTGAGGAATCCTGTTGATGTTTTTATTTTCAGAGTTTGTACATGCATGCATTAAAAAGATTCTTGGATTCTACAAATCGGCACGTTTCCCTCCAACATCAGTCATCCTAGTGGGCCACTCCATGGTAACGGAATGTCAATTAATTTGTGTTTTTTGTAGTTTTAATAAAAAAGCGTGAATACAAACATTTTAGCATGCCATTATGCTAATTTATCATATTGCAACGAAGATTATATTGCATCATCAAATTGATTTGATAATTTAGCACTGTTTTGATCTTTTATTACCTTTTATTTAAAAAATATATTTATGTATGTGTGTAAAAAGACAGTATCAAATGATGTGATTAATAAATTCTGCACTGATTTAAAAGTCAGTGGTATGAATTGCTCTGGCTTCCAGTGATCCATGAAAATTAATATGCATTTAACCATTCTTAAGAATGATATAATTAAGTGCTTTTTTCAAAAGCAGTGTAACAGTTTTTGCTTTGGTATTGAGCAAGTTTAAATTATAATAGGAGTTTGTATTGCATCTGGTGATTTATAATCCCTCAACAGAGTGTGTGTATAAAATATAAAAATACAGTCACCCGAATTTACGAAGCCTGTTTTAAAAAATGCAGATGTTTAAGCATTGTAAATGTATATAGTTACATGTGTGTAAGTCATAAACAAGCTTTATAAGATTCAGCCCAGTGTGGCTTTTGTTAAGATTTGAAATGACTTCATTAGTTGCATTGCTGATGACATAAATATTACTATTTGTTTTCGACGTCTTTCTCAGGGTGGAATTATAGCAAGGGCTTTGTTCATTTTACCAGACTTTGATCCACATTTGGTGAACACAATCATCACACAAGCGACTCCACATCAAGCACCAGGTACTGCAAAAATCTTTATTCATTTCAGTTCATTTTGACTTGATTTGTTTTTACTTCAATCCAATTAAGGTTCAAATATGCTATCCTGGGCACACACTGGCAATGGCTTAATGTTATAGTTAGTGTAGTGGCCTTTCATCTCTCCATTTGGCCATTAACACTCATTCTGGTTGGGGTTGGCTGTGTCAACCAGTATTCCATGGCTGGTAATGTTAAAGTTCATTTTGTTTAATGACACCACCAGAGCACATTAATTTATTAATCATCAGCTATTGGATGTCAAACATTTGGTCATTTTGACATACAGTCTTACAGAGGAAACCTGCTACATTTTTTCATTAGTAGCACAAGCGATCTTTATTTACACCATCCCACAGACAGGATAGCACATACCACAGCCTTCGATATACCAGTCGTGGTGCACTGGCTGGAATAAGAAATAGCCCAATGGGCCCACCGACGAGGATCGATCCTAGACCAACCGCGCATCAGGTGAGCGCATTACCAGTGGTCTACATCCCACCCTCCAATATTTAAGATGCCACATACATCAGTTAACAACATATAACTTATTAATTTGTGTAGTATTTCTATTTACTTTCCACATATAACCTGACTCCTGACATAAGACACTTTCACTGTAGTCCAGTGCACTGGCCTGAACATCCCAACAACCAATCAAAGGACCAAATATTTTCCACTGGGTCAAGGACAACCTATTCCGGTCACAAGATAGCTACATCTCTTTTGTATTATAAATTAAATATAATATGTTGTAATCTGAATATATATATTTATCTCTTCAGCTGTTTCCATAGATAGTGACTTAGTACATTTCTATAAGAATGTCAACAGTTTTTGGTATCTCCATGGCAACCAGTCACTAAGTCACGTAACGATTGTGAGCACTGGTGGAGGCTACAGGGACGTGCTAGTTAGGAATGGATTAACTTCACTCCACAGAGTAAGGTCTAGTCAAATGTGTTAGTAGAAGAATCTTGTTGAATATTTTATCTATAGTCCGTCCCATCCTTTTACAAAAATGTTTTTTGTCAATAATTTCAGTTTGGTTTGACATAATAAGAAAAGTAAAAGTGTTTTGGAAATAAAAGAATACTATTTTTATGTGTAATTTAGAAAACAGTCGGCTCAGGAATAAATAACTTGAAGTAAATTCCATAGTATGAAAAAATGCATTCCTTGTGGAAAGGACTATAAGCAGACCTGTCAACCTTTAGACAAGAGAAAGCAGGAGGTGTGTGTTGAAAAAGCAGGAGATTTTGTCAAAAAGCAGGAGATTTTTAAATTCACACAATTTAACCCAAAATCGCAAGATTTAAAAAAAAACATTATTACAATAAGTTATATGAATACTTTATAATGTCATATATACTTCTTAACCTTAGATCTTGGCATTAAAAAAAATAAAAAAATTAATTTTTTTTTTTTTTTTTTTTTTTTTTTTTAAAGTTTAAATATTATTATGATTTAATACATATTTAAAAAAAAAAAAAAAAAATTATCCAAAAATGTTAAGAACATGAACAAGAAATACAAAATTTAATTAGTACATTTACGGTATTACACTTACAGCCTTACAGGTTGCGTTACATTATCATTTGTGGTTAGTGTACCTAAGTACCAAAGACAAATTTATATAAATCTTATAAATTAATATTCAGTTTTTACTATAATGAGGAACGGTGGCGTGGTACTTATTTAAAATCATTATAATGATGCAATAAACATTGTATTTTCATTAATCATAAGTAAAACCTCATTACGGACATCGTGTAAAATATACCGGAATTATACCCATTTCCGTGAGTAACTTTATGTCAATGTCAAACACAACATTTTTTAATTGTACAAAAATAATTTCTTGAAGTGTACCCTTATAACCAACATTTTACTGCACAAACATACAAAATTAACTGACACAAGTATGTTTATACAGCTAATTGGTCTTTTCGTTGTCTTGCTGTGACATGTGATTTTAACATGCATCGTGTGTATCGCTGTCAACTCGGAGTCTGGCAGTTCAGATTCGTCATAGTTGCATTATGTAATCCAGTGGGAAGACATTTTACAATTCAGAGGTGTTATTAGAACTAAATTGGATAGTTTTTTTTTTTTTATATGGCAACACTGAATGTCAATACACAGCCTGTTGAATTAGCGGCAACACGCATTGTAGCCATTACGATGACAACAAACATTATAATTACATGTCATTTTATAAACTCCATGTGCTTTTTTAACAATATAAATAGGCTATCCCACAATTTTCACTTCGGCAAAGGTTAAACAGTCGGGACAATTCGGCCTGTTACATTCTCAGAAGCCGAAAGTAGTCGACATTTGCCGAATGAGAAAAAAAGGCAGAGTTACTTCCCTTCTGTTATTTTGACAAAAGAGGATCGATTTTTTTTTATACTTACAAAAATGTCATTTAAAAGGAGAAACTGTCTCCCGCACAGGTGAAAGGAGATTTGATCAAATACCGGGAGACTCCCGCGGAATCCGGGAGGGTTGACAGGTCTGACTATAAGTCTTTGTGTACTTTTTTGATTCCCTTTTATTGCAGATATGAAATAAAATTAAATAATATTTTTGCAAGAACATCAAAAAATGCAAATAACCACAATGTAATTATAGCTAAATAAATGCATTCTGAATGTATATTAAATTTTCATATTTTGTTACTTTCAGTTAAAACAAAATCTGTTTTATTGTACAATATGCAAAAGTTTCTATGAAGGGGAAGGTGCTTTTTAGAAACAGTGTGACCCGATATGGTATTTAATTTTTCCTGGAAATCGGTGCATACATATCTGTCTCATACTAAATGTAATTATTATACAGATATGTTGTATAATAATATATTTTCATGCTTATTTTCCAACAAAATTTTCTATTATGCTGTTCTGGGCACATATCATTTACCTGGTTATCTGTCCAAGACATGGGTTGGCGTTTAGTGAGAGAGACATCAGTGTAGTGGTTTTACACAAGTCGGTAGACGGTCAATTGAGATGCTTGGATTGAAGGATCAAATCCCCTCAAAGTTAATGGACCTATTCTCTGATTGGTTTTTTTTTCACATCTCGAATAGTGCCCCAAAAAGAGTATATCCAAAGCTGTGGTTTGTGTTCTCCTGTGTGAGAAAGTGCAGATAAAAGATCCTTTGCTGCTAATGGAAAAAAAAATGTAGCAGATTTTCTCTGAAGACTATGTCAGAAGAACTAAATGTTTGACATCCTGTAACCAGTCCTTAACCATATGTCCAATGCCATATAACAGTAAATAAAATGTGTTGAGTGCGTCGTTAAATAACACATCTCCTTCCTTCTTCCAATAGCCAGTGAATAATTAATCAGTGTGCCCTAGTGGTGCCATTAAACAAAAAAAGTTTAACTTTTTCCTTATGGTCATGATCTCTGTCATGCTGATAGGTGGTCTGAGATGAAAGTTTGTCTTGTTTAATGACACCACTAGAACGCATTGATTAATTACTCATCGGCTATTGGATGTCAAACATTTGGTAAATCTGACTCGCAGTCATCAGAGGAAACCCGCTACATTTTCCCTAATACAGCAAGGGATCTTTTATATGCACTTTCCCACAGACAGGAAAGCACATACCACGGCCTTTGTCCAGTTGTGGTACACTGGTTGTAACGAGAACAAATGTCTGAGATGAATAACTATTGATTCATTATGTATTTCTGCTTTCTCCTGCAGATACTTCCAGATGACAGAGTTGTTAGCACATCTGTGAGTTTTCTGAGTTTTCTTCATCATTTTAGTACTTAATAAGTTGTTTAAAAATTTGTTTGATCTACTTAGACACATACATAGACAAGATTTTCCCCCTCCTTTGAAGTATCCTTAAACCAGGCAGAACTACCATACCTTCTGAGTTTAGCAGTGCAGCCATTCTGTATTGAATCCAATCTCAGCATATGTAGGCATGGATCCATGGGGAAGGTACTCGGGGTACACCCACCTTGTCCAAACATCAAAGCTCAAAGCATTCCAGATATCCAGTTTTAGTGGGGAAGATCAACTGGGTGTATCCGGTGAAAGACGACCTTTCAATAATGCATGTTAATTTATTTTGGAATTCAATGCTTTTGACATTGCACCTCTCCTTAGAAACATTCTGCAGCTGTCCCTAGATATAAGTATAATATGTACAACCACATTGACCTAACCACTGGACCACTGAAGGCAGTATGAATAGGGAATACAGGGCAGCTGTTGTGCTTTTAACACTGAAAATTACAGATCAAATATTAGTTTTTTGCTGTTGTATTCTCACTATCATACAACATGAGAATAACTGATTGTAATATGTTAATGTTTTCTGTTTCAGAGTACGGCAGTTCCACATGCCTGGGTGTCTACCGATCATCTCTGTGCTGTGTGGTATACACTTTTAAACTATACCTCCTACTAATCTTCACAATTTTTTTGTCATTATTTTACGGGTGGTGTAACAGCATTTGAAAATAAAAACTTTTATGGGCAGTTTCTAAAAATATTGGTCAAGATATAAATGAAACAGCAATACTTGCCCATAGTGATGAATGATGTCTGCTCCATGGGGAAATGAAATGATATTTTATCGATTAATTTATCCAACAAAATTAATGCTACACTATTATATATAATATACAGTGAAACCTCTAAACTGGACACAAATGGGATCAAATAAAAAAAAATGTGGTTTTAAGAGGTATCTGGTTAAGAGAGGTTATTTTCTGTACTGATATTTAAATAGTGGCTGAAAAATGTCCCATTATTAATTTTAAATTTCTGGTTTGAATTTTAAATAATTGTTAGTAGTATTTTTTAAATTTGAATTTCCTGTTTTGAGGGAATTCTGGTTTATAGAGGGTCTGGGTTTGAGGCGTTTTGGTGTATAATTTCATGATATATTCTAGTTTATTTGGATTTTTAGGTGCCGACAAATGGTGTTGGCAACAAAACGGGCCATGTTTGATATTATAGATCCTAAATCTAAACAGGTAGAATTATTTTTTCACTTGTGATTATGTTTGATTCAGGAATGTTTTTCATTTGCTATGAAATAAAACTACAACCTTTTTTGTGAGGTATTAATTTTTAAATAAAAAAAAAAATTCTGATCAGCTTAAAATATTTATTCAACCAGATACTGTAAACCAGATTAATATTGTGACTGTTTTTTGGGTGTGGGTTTTTTTGCAAATATGCATCTTGGCTCATTTTTAGTTGTGAATGATGCAGAATTTATACACATATTTTTTTTCTCCCTTCAATTTACCATACGTAACAATATTTTGATATATAATCCAAGTTTGGCTATTTAGCCATAAATCAGAAAAATAAATTTGTTAATTGTTTTGCTAATACTAACTCTAATATGTGCGACTTTACCTTTAATTAGATTTTCTTGTCTTTTAAAGAAACTTTGAAAGTTTGCATGGAAGTATTAATTAATTCACTTTATTAACCCTGTAAATACATGTTAGACCTTAATGTTGCAGGTGACAGATGACATAAGCAGAAGAATGAGTGTTTTTAGACATCACTTTCTCTCGCACACTGGATCAAAAACATTTATAGAACATTTTTCAAGGGAGATTACTCTGGATAGCAAGATTCCTTGGGAGGAGCAGACCGGAACGATTTTTACATTTAAAACCAACACAGTGAGTTATTGCATGTGTTAAAATAAAATAAACAAGGAATAACTCATTACTCATAAAAAAAAATGCAATGAATCAACCTTTAAGAAAAATATATGGTGCATATAAAAGATCCCTTGCTGCTAATCTAAAAGAGTAGCCCATGAAGTAGCGACTGGGTTTCCTCCCTCAATATCTGTATGGTCCTTCACCATATGTCCGATGCCATATAACCATAAATAAAATGTGTTGAGTGCATCATTATATAATAGTTTTCCTTCCTTCCTTTCAAGATGCTTGACTTTCACTTCTATTAAATACATGTAAATGAAATTTGTTCTATGTATGAATCTCTGTTTTAGTGAATTTCAGAATTTATAAAATTATTTCCTTTTGATAAAATATGATAATTCATCATGGAAACTAATTAGTAGATTTAGATCAACTTAAAAATAAATTACGCTCACAAATCTAGTCATGACATCTAACAGTTTCTAGTATAAAAGTTTATATTACCTTGTGTATTATTATGCGGTCTTGTCTCAATGACCTCAAAAGGACAAGTTATAAGTATTTTTCCAACTGCAGTGGCGATGACATCAATTTTGGTATTTAGCTGAACATTAGGTGAATTCAGCAAATATTGCTGTGTGGAGACTAAGGGAAAAAAGGGCACATGGACCAGCTTATGAAAAGGGCACCCCAATGGAAATTTATTTAAAAAAACAGAAAAAAGCAGCACATTTGGAATGGAATGGGTCCCATGTTATAACCGGCCTTGGATCTACCTCTACCATACACACATCTTTTCTCACACTTTACCCCAGTGTGTCCAATGTACCAAATGCTTGATTGTTTAAATTTGCTACTCAAAAATATTTCTCTCCAATTTCATATTTCAGATGCCAAGATCAAAGTATTTTGCAATTCCAATTTTAAGTGAAGGTGTGGACTCTGTGATGATTCTTAGCAATGTGGTAAGGAACCTAAATTACCCTTACATTTTAATATGTTTGTTAATGTTATCTGCCTTTTAATGTATTTTTCCTGAGATACAGTGACCTATATCTGATTAATTCATTTCAGTCCACCATTTTTTTTCTTCACTTTTGCTCAACAACAAGTCATCTTCAAAGTTGATATCATCAGTCATTGTTGGTGAATATTTCCTTTGAAACATTTATAATTTTTCATTAAATAAGAAAGTTAAGCATGTTTGGAAAGAAATATTCTAACAAGTACATGTATCAAGAAATAGAACTAGTACACATGATACATCATTCAATACATAATGGTTAGAAATCATTTAGACAATTCCTTAGTGTTTCTGCCAGAAAGAAATGTTTGGGTATGGCGCTATGGAATTTAATGCAACCACAGTCAACAGAGGGTATGGGGGACCTTCCCCAGAAAGAAATAGTTTAAGTTTAGTGTTAGGGTTAAGAAAATCATACAGTAATGATAAGAGTAATTAATTTTGTTAAAAGGGTTAACTTAAAAAAATTCAATCTGCAAAATAATTTGGGTATGGCGCCATACCCATTTTACCCTCTGGCAGAAACCCTCTTTGTTCATTTTTTTTTTTTATATTGTGATTACTTAAATATGAACACCAGTCACAGAAATATATTGACATTGACTGTGTTTGATTTTTATTCTACCATGTTCTAGTGTTTACAGAATCAAGATAATTAACTCATGTGAATGTTAACAACTATACATGTGTGCAATTCATCAGTTAACATAAGTATTTTGTTTCTGTTTTAAAGACAAACGACAACTGGGTTTGTGTTTGCACCAAGAAGGAACATGAAGACAGATGGTGAGTTAAGCAATCCAAGAATGGATGGAAACTAAACAATATGTTCAACTTAACCTGACCTGAAACTAATGTCATTTTCCCCTATGTAAATAGACTGGTCTAAACATTCCAACAGTCAATAGGCTGGCTTAAAATCTGCCAGTGAGTGTGTAGGTGTGGGTAATTTTTGGCATGCTTCCATCAGAGAACTGTTCAAGCATGCCTGTTGTGGGCACAACCTCTGACTTCACCAGAGAGTTCTGTCCATAACAGGCATCTGCCAATGAGTCCTGTGCTTCCTGTTATCGTCTCCAAGGTTTCTACATGTGGAATCCAGATGAGTCAAATATTTACTTTACCGTTGGACATGTTTTGCTATTCCATTAAAAATTTGAATAACACTCAAAATTAAACCTTTTCAAGTAATTGTTTTTACTGTGAATAGAAGAACTAACCAAATAATTTGCATCATTTATTTCTTATATATTAATAATTATTTTATTTGATGTAAAGAACAAAAAACATTAGGCATGAAAATGGTGAGATTGCATTGATACAGTTTGTCATTTGTTTTTGTAACACTGAAGAATTGTATCACAATTATTGTCACAAATTTGAAATATTCAGGGCTTCTAGAATTTTTGTTTAATCCACTAACCATCGGATCAGTGATTAATTTTTTTTACTAGCCACAATTAAATATTCACTAGATTTACTTTACTTTAAGTTAATACAATTTTACTAAATAATAGTAATAATCAGATATGTCACTAACATTGGGGGTTTGTGTGGGGTCATATTTAAAACAGACTTAACTGCAAGATCTAACAATTTACTTTTTTTTTACTAGCCGTCGGGCATGGTAATAGTAGTTATTTACTAGCCCAACATTGAATATCACTAGCCATGGGAGTGGGGCTACCATAATCTGGAAGCCCTGTCTGGCATGGCAATAGTAGTTATTTACTAGCCCAACATTGAATATCACTAGCCATGGGAGTGGGGCTACCATAATCTAGAAGCCCTGATATCGCAATTATATGATATAAATCTCAGATTGAGTTTTCTCAAATAAGTATGTAAGAAATTGTAAAACTTTTTTATTATTATTATTGTAGCTCCACCTGTATCAATTTGTCACACAGAAGCCAAGTGCTACCACCTCAGTACTCCAGTAAAAAAGTAAGTGTTCTCATTTCATGTTGGTTATTTCAAAATATAATATCAAACATAAACAGATTCTTCAGTACTTAATTTTTTTCAGAAGACAATCTTTACATTGCCTTTGGTATTTTATTATCCATTTTGGTACAAAATTGATAATATTAGGGAAGGGATAATTAAAAGTTAAAAATAATTATAATTTTTGTTATGTTTTAAAATATTAATTGTCAGGGTTTAATATTAACTAGTATATAACTTGCTTGTTTGTGAAGGCAGGTCAGTGTTAAAACTACAATTAATTTCATTTCTTTATTTGATTAGCAATTGTATGGTAGCAGTGAATTTCACCATAGGCAGTTTGATCACGTGACACAGTAGCAATGTTTGACTCATAAACGAATGTGATTACAGAATGTGTGCTTGTGTCATTAAGGGTCAGTCTATAAGTATCACTGTTTTTCGCAATCAGGAAGGAAGGGAGCAGGCAGTAAAGGTCATCTTTGGACTGCTTTTCAGCCAAAAATATCAATATAGTAGATGAATAGTCTGTCTAATGTGCTTAATAATAATGTTTCTATGGCAACAGGCTCTTGTCATCTGTGTTATAAAAGCTATTTATCATACCAAACCTGACAATCTATTCAAATGCACAATCTGTTCAATTACAGAGATTATGCGTTAAAATTATGTTTAGAGTGGGTGGAGGGCATGGTGTAACTCAAGATGTAGTCAAATATTAGATGACATTATGTATGTTTTTATTTGATATAAAGGCTATTACAAGTTTATAAAAATTAGAGAAAAATCCTGCATTAAAATTTCTTTTTGGCTCAAAGGAAAAATTACCAAGGGTTAACTCTCTTGAAAAGTGATGTAATTTGCATGGTTTTCTTGTAAATAGAGACATAATTTGTATTATTGTTTCCCCAGCTGCTGTATAATGTAAATGTACATCGTAAAAACATTAAAATGACGTCACGTACATGTATAAGGCATCCTTGTTTTGGGATAAAGTTTACAACATTTAGTGTGGGTATTTTGTGACACTTTGCAGCACTTATTTGAAAGCAAAAGTAGAAAGAATCCTTTTTACTCTTTATGGGGAATACAAAGTATACAGTAAAAAGATTTAAATTGTACAGCCCATAGTTTTATAAGTTTATCATAAAGTTAACCTTTAGCATGTTCTGAGGTGTCATTAAACAAACTCTCGTTCCAGCCAGTGCACCACGACGTATATCAAAGGCCGTGGCATGTGCTGTCCTGTCTTTGCTGTGGTGCATGTGAAAGATCCCTTGCTACTAATGGAAAAATGTAGCGGGTTTCCTCTCTAAGAGTATATGTCAAAATTACCTAATGTTTGACATCCAGTAACCAATGATGGGGCAGGATGTAGCCCAGTGGTAAGGTGCTCGCTCAATGCACGGTCAGTGTGGGATCGATCCTCGTCGGTGGGCCCATTTGGCTATTTCTCATTCCAGCCAGTGCACCACGACTGGTGTATCAAAGGCTGTGGTATGTACTACCCTGTCTGTGGGATGGTGCATATAAAAGATCCCTTGCTGCTAATCAAAAAGAGTAGTCCATGAAGTGGCGACAGTGAGTTTCCTCTCTCAATATCTGTGTGGTTCGTAACCATATGTCTGACGCCATATACGGTAACCGTAAATAAAATGTATTGAGTGCATTGTTAAATAAAACATTTCATTCCTTCCAATAGCCTATGATTAACAAAATCAATGTGCTCTAGTGGTGTCGTTAAAAACAAAACACATTTTTGTTTTCTTATAAACACTACAGTCCCATCTTTCTTGAGCATTTCCCACTTGCATTTGTAGGTCATAAGGATGTACCTAAATGAGATGGAAAATGCAAGTCACATTGTTATCATTGTGCCAGCAAGCAAACAAATGGTGAGTTTTTAAAAATGTTAGTATAGTTATATTTCTAGTTGCCATTTCCATTTAGTTAGTCACTATATTTAAACCTGACTTTTTTCAGTAGTTCACAACCTAAACTGTGTATGTGGTTAACCATTTTCAGATCACAAATTTAAATTAAGCTTCTATTGAAATTGTGATCTTTAAACTTATCAATGTATACATGTATGGATGAATTAACAAGATTTAAAAACATGCCATGATATTCCACACCACCAATTAAATATGCTCTTTTTATCTTGCCTTAATTACGAAGTAAACATTTATTTTTTTGTTTCAATGGTGGCGACTTTGGCAGTGACAGATTCAACTTTTACATTTAGCTTGATTTTAAAGTTTTGTTTTTTGGAATTTGTTTTATTTTTTAAAAATTAAAGTTTAATTTTTTTAAGTAATTTTTTTGTTAACATGTATTGAGATGCTCATCTATGAATGCAACCTTTCAGTGACACCGAATAGGTTTATGGAAGGTGAGACATTTAATTTCATAGAATTCTGATTAAAAAGTAAATTATTTATTAAAGGTATCATTATGCTTCCAACTTCGTTCACTTTCTTTCCTCGTGCCCGGTTCACCCAATTAACATCCGATTTGTTGTTGTCTGCTTGTCATTCATTTGTGAGGTTTTTGTTCACAGTTTCATTAACAATAAAGTTCAAAGAAATAAGTATCTAAATACAAAACTTTGCAAACCTCTAAACCATTAATTTTACTAAGTCGTTTTTGTTTATTCCTTAAAATTACCGATATTGGGTCCACATGACTCGTAGAAATTGACTTAAAATGAAGGAAGATGAATTAACATTCAGTGTGTGTCACATGACCTCACACATCCCAGATCAACAAGGCCATTTTGAGTGTATAGATTATTTTAATTAAGAATCAATTTATTAAAAAAATTATATTTTACAAACTATTCACTGGTATGAAGTTAATGCCTATCAGTACTGACATCAAGTGTTAGCAATGGGTGTTGGTAAAATGCGGACCTGACAGAACACTTGACAAATTTTAAAAATTATTATTTCAGGTGGAAATAACTGTAGAACAATACTCGATGATTACTCGTCATCTGCTCTATACTCTGCCAAACATAGCTGACACAATTGTGTCGTACCCGGTTTCCGTTTTCGACATGGCCGCCATGTTACGTATTCAGAACAATTCTGTGTACTACAGCCTTCACCTGGGAGGTTTGGTCGGACCAATGCGGTCGTACATAGCCGAACTTACGCCTCGCAATTGTCGAAAAGTTCATACAAGTAAGTTTACTGAGAATTTTACTTTATAATTATAATTTTATACATCAGAAAAGTCTTCATCTGTGGGGAGGGGTGGGATTAAACTTGCCTCATCTGTTTAGGTCTTAGAATCAAATCCCCACAGCAGAGCTATTCAGCTTTCCCAAAGTACCTTATGACTGGTATATCAAAGGCTGCGGTATGTGCTGTCATGTCTGTTGGAAAGAACATGTAAATGATCTCTTGATGTGATGGGAAAATGTAGCAGGTTTCCTCTGAAGACTATGTGTTAAAATTATGAAATATTTGACATCCAATAGCTGACAATTAATTATTTAATATGCTGTATTGGTGTTGTTAGGGGCTGTCCATAATTTTCAAAATTTTCACGAGCGTACAAACCGTACGTGGGGGGGGGGGAGGGGGGAAGGGTAACGGGGCCAGCATACACTTTTTTTGAAAATGAAAAATGTTGATCAATATTTTTCATTTGGGGATGTACACTTTTAGTATGGGGGGAGGGGAGTGGTCAAAAGTGTACTCTTTGTACACTTGTGAAAATGTTGAAAATTATGGACGGCCCCTTACACAAAACAAAACTTTACTTAGTTTTGTCTGGGACGTTTGAATGAACCCCTGCAATCATACATATATGTGGCTGAAATTACCTCTCTCCCTAAGTAAAAAAGGCCATACTGACTGAGTCCCATTTGTCTTTTGTCATTAAAAGAGTTCAAGTAGCTTTACTGTGTTAATATTTATATCATATCAGGAATTCCTCTCTTAAATGCTTTATTGTAATTATATTTTCTCATCAGGCTTGTAATATTTTTCGATTGTGAATTATTTAGTACTATTAAATAAATGTACAGTATTTAAATCAAAAGACCTACAAAATTGGTAAAAGCAGATGCAATCAACCACCCCAAAACAAACACAAACAAAAATGCTTACAAAGATGAAAAAAGCATTTAGCTGATCCATTTGCTGGATATATTGATAATAAATACAATATTTTGAATTTAGTTTTCTCTTTGCTAAACTTAAGTGTTTATTTTTAGATTATTGCCTGTTGATATACCAATACGGCCATATGAATTACAACTCTTTGGCTACTTAAAATTAAAAACATTATTTCCTCTATTGTTTTCATGCCATTAATAATTTAAGATTTAATTTTTGTGTCCGCATGTATATAGAGAATAATACATGAGTGACCGTTAGATACCATTTATCTCACAACGAGTTGTTTTAAAATGTATCTAACGAGCGAAAGTGAGTTTGATACATTTTTAAACAACAAGTTGTGAGATAAATGGTATCTAACGGACACGAATGTATTATTCTATATCTTAAAAATGCTAAAAAAACAGGTTTTGAGCAAATTTTAACATCTTTTTTGACTAAAAGTTATTTACAGCCGTTGCACTTGTATTTGACTTAAGCAACACATGATTGTCTGGTTAACTATACGTCACAGTGTAATCTAATATCCACCATGTTATTTTTTCATTGGTTGCATAGCACTGGTGACCTGGTCATCACCTAGGAGCACCTAGGAGCAGCCAGTTGTATGTGTTGAAATTGTTAACACACTTACCACACGTACATGGTGTTCTCACCAATGGGTGTGTAAGAAAAATTGTTATTTAGGTTATAGTGCAGGAATATGTTTTCACAATTTTTTCTTATTAATTGTACACCCATCTTTGACAGGTCGTATTATGGTATGGTGTCTGTCTATCCATTCATCCGTCTGTCTGTCTGTAAACTTTTTATTTCCAGGGCATATCTTGCAAGTACAAGTTAGGATGGTAGTGTGTCACATACCATAACTAGGTCACCACGACCTACTTTTCACGCATTACTGCACAATAAAGAAAATTTTTGTCCAGGCCATATCTCAAGGATTCTTGGCGTGTCGCCAAAATCATGGAACCAAAATTCTTTTATTTATTATCATGTAGCATAATCCACCAGTACCATGATTCCCCAAAACAGTTTCTGATGGATTCTAATGATCACAGTGCACAGAACCTAAAAAAGTGTTTGCCATAATTAAACTTTTAAATCTTAAGACATGGTTTGAAATTTTAGTAAAATGTTTTTGTTGGGTAAAATCTTTTAGGTACTTTTAAAATTTATTTTCTGTGATAGTGAACATAGCATTTGTGTTTTAACATTAAATCAGATGACTTTGATGGCAATATCCTGACCTTGAATGTTCCATGGGCCAACGAGAGCACCTACAAGTTTGGCAAATTTCGCGAGAAGATAACTCTTTCGATCAAGCTGCAGAGTGCGAAGCCGGCCGAATACGACACTCACGCTGTTCACTTGGAGATGTATCTACATCCATCGTGTTACTACCAACTCAAACTGAAGGCATCCATGTCAGAAGTTATGGGTCAGGTCAGTTAGTTTATTATTTATAGTTAACAGTGTTGCTTGGTTTTGAAACTAATTTGGTGGCGGCAGGACATAATGCGCTTACCTGATGTGTGATTGGACTAGACTTGATCCCCATCAGTGGGCCCATTGGGCTATTTCTCATTCCAACCATTGTTCCACAGTTGGTGTAACATAGGCAATGGTATGTACTATCCTGTCTGTGGGATGCTGCATATGACACATCCCTTGCTGCTAATTGGAAAGAGTAGCCTATTGCGTGTTGACAGCAGGTTTTTTCTCTCATTATCTTTGTAGTCGTTAACCACATGTCATATTTCAGAGATAACTCTGCCACTCACTAAGTTTGCTTATTGCAAATTCTAAAAACACTTGGCGAATTTTATTTTAATTTTGCAAAATAATTTCCTGTAATGATTGATATTTTGTTAGAAAATAACTGGCTTTCTGCATGTTTTTAAATTTCAGTAATAACTGGTGACAAAAAAACAACAACAACAAAGAAACAATTTCAGAGAGAAATGTTCTTCAAATTGTTACTAACCTTGGTGGCATAGTTGTTATGTTACCATGGTTAAGGCTGGTAGATAGTAGGTTCCTAAGGTTGACGACTAACTTTTCGCATCCTTGTTTTGAATTTGTACACAATGAATAAAACATATCCAGTGGTACTTTTTTTATATGATATATTTGACAAAAGGTACTTTTTATTTCTTTAATCTTTTAAAACTTAAATTTAATATTTTGTCCAGAATTATGAAAAAAAAAAAAAATACAGACCTGTAAACAGCATTGTCTGCTTGTTATAGAATTTTGAATGGGGGTCAAAGTTAGTAGACTGGTATTTAGTTTAATGCGGCGAAGCTTTGTAATAATATAGCTAATTTTGAATTTGAATGACGTCAATATTCCAATGACGTCACTTTGCATCTCCTTACAATATCTATAAACTGAGTACATGACATTTCCGTTTTAAGAAAGCTGGAAAATTCCAATGCAAAATTGCTATTGAATTTTGTTTGTTTGAACATTACTAATGCTCCTGAATGTGTTTGAAAAAACATCTTGTGATTAAAAAGTTGTACCTTTTACGAAATAAGTATTTCAAGTAAAATTACGGTAAAGTATGTTATATTTATTGTGTATGAAGCCAAAAGAAGAGTGCAAAGAGTGACTGTCATCGACCTTTGTACAGACCACTTCACCTGACGTCTTCGAATGGGCTATTTCTAGTTCCAGCCAGGGCACCACGACTGGTATATAAAAGGCTGTGGTATGTGCTATCCTGTGTGTAGGATGGTACATATAAAATATCCCTTGGCACTAATGGAAAAATGTAGTGGGTTTCATCTCTAAGACTATAAGTAAAAATTACCAAATGTTTGACATCCAATAGCCGATGATTAATAAATCAATGTGCTCTTGTGGCGTCGATAAAACACAACAAACTTTATTATAATCGGCAACAAACTTTATTATAATCGGCAACAACAACTAGCCATTAACTCCTCTCCTGGACAGACAGCCCATAAAGTTGAAGTGTGTGCCTAGGACAGTATGCTTTTAACCTTAATTTGGCTTTATCGGTAAGCATGAAAATCAAGTTAAAATTTAAATCAACAGTTCATCTAATAAAATACCTGTGAATATCTGGCTCTTTGTTTTGTTATCAAAGAAAGAGTCTAATAATTTCTGTGTTAAACACCTCTCAGTTCAAATGTAATTAATCTGCCAAGAAGTTGAGAACATTTTGTTGCCAGATATACATGTATCTGGCACATATGTCACATACAGAAAAAACCCACCTAACAATGCAATGCACCAATTGCCAGCTTATCTTAAAGGGGCATATCCTAGTTTTTAAACACTAAGGGATATGTTTTACTATTAGAGCCATTTTTGATAACTGAAATCATACTTTACTTAGATTTTATGGTTTAGATTATCCATTTCCGTACATTCAAAATGTTTTTGGTCATCCTGGTGTTTGTAATATCATAAAATGCATTTCTCATATTTTTAAAAACGCACGTGCATTTGAGAAGAAACAGTTATGGAGTCGAGTTTTAATCTATTTTTAGAGGTTATTCCACCAGTTCAATGTCACAGACACATGTTTCACTCAATTGTAACTTTATCCAAATGTGTTACAGGTTTGTAGATTAATTAAACCTATTGTCCGAACCAAATTGTTAACAACTACAAAAAATTACTCTCCAACCTTTAATTGCCATTAGATTTCCTCCAAATTTTGTCCAGACACAAATCGTAAAAAACCCACTACAGATATACAGATTCCACACACGAGACTGCAATGATGTCGCCAATATCGTCTTTGCTGAGATTGCATAGGGAAAAATACATGCAGTTTTCTGCCGTTTGCCATGTTGCTTGTTTATGGAATACTCTTCAAGAGGGGTGAAAACCTCCAAAGTATGTGACGCAATTAATATGTAATCGATGATCTCTAGTGGTATCATTAAAATAATAATAATAATAATTAAAAAAATTAATAATATGACATCATCACGTTTGCGTTTATATCATAACATGTTATGACGTTGTTAGATTAAGTCCTATCCTTTCACCCCTCTTGAAGAATATTCCATAAAAAGTCAAAATGGCAGCTGATACAAAAGTACATGCTTTTTTCCCTATGCCCTCTCAACGAAGTCGATATAGATGACATGGTTAGCATCTGGTATGTGGAATCTGTGTCATTGTAATGGGTTTTTTGCGATTTGTGTCTGGACAAACTTTGGAGGAAATCTAACGGCAATTAAAGGTAGGAGAGTAATTTTTCGTAGTTGTTAACAATTTGGTTCGGACAATAGTGTTAATTTTCACGGGTTGAAACTAGGATCTGTCCCTTTAAAGCCGCACACCCTAGTTCCATCCAGCGAAAATAAATTATAATTTGGTTAATCTACAAACCTGTAACACACTTAGATCACGTTTTTATTAAATGGAGTGAAAAAACAGGTTTTATATCGATAAATACCATGGGAATCCCCATGTCCCAATTGCTTGAAATAATTTTGAAAGTTAGTATTCTGATGTCACCGGTAGATGTCGCTCGAAGCACAACAATGCCTACGTCACGACAAATTTCACAGAGTGCGCACAGACTTGGGGTGCGTTCCTTTCACCTCTCCTGGACATGTTCCAATTGTTCTGTCCTGGTTGTATCCCCTCTCCAGATATTGCAAGACTTAGCAAAAGTATTGGTTTTAAGGGTTTGTAACATTTTGTATTGAGATACTTACTTGTCTGAACTTTATTGTTACTGAAAATGTTCACGAACTGTGAAGAAAAATCTCACAAATGAACAACAAGCAAACGACAACAAATCGGATGTTGATTGCACGAACCGTGCATGAAAAAACAAACCGAACCAAAATGATAACGGTCACGTGGTATACCAACGTCTGTGACATTGAAATAGATTAGACCTTGTCTGCTCAACGTTTTTTTCTCAGAGGCCCGTGGCATTTTATGAAATACAAAAAATGCATTTTGTGGTATTACAAACACCAGGATTACCAGGATTACCAAAAAACACTTCAGATGAATGGAAATGTATATTCTAAATAATAAAAGGCAAGTAAAGTGCAATTTTATTTGTGAAAAAAATGGGTTTAATAGCGAAAAACAACGGCGTAATGGTTAACAACTAGTGCGTGTCCCTTTAATAAGCCTGAATAACAAAATATATACTTGAGATTATACATGTAGCTTTGATAAAGTGACACTAAATACAGGTACATGGTTTGAAGTAGGTTATTTTTGTAATTATTTGTTCCCCATTCATCAGTGATGGATAGCCTATCAAGCCATTTGCAGGCATCGTCTGTCCTAGATTGTTAATGATTAGTCATTATTCCATACTGCTACACATTAACTGCAGGAAAAGAATAGTAATAAAAAACAACATAAAAAAATATTCTCTATAAGATCAAGCTGAAACTGCAATTTATTTATTTCTATTTGTTATGTTTTAAATTTTATCATAGTAAGAAAAGACAAGAAAAAGAAAGGAATGATTAGGTGTTTTAATATATGCTAGTGCTTATATTGAATTAGATGTGCAGGGCTCAAAAACTCGCCAAAAAATATGGTGGCCCAAAAAATAATAATGGATGTTGGCAAATTAAGGTAAGTGAACCATGAACCACGAGCAAGATTTTTATGTGGAATAAATATATGCAATACAAATATTAATAGTGGCTCATATGTTATAGCTCTAAAGAAGATGCAACCAACACCATTATTTTTTAATATTCAAGTCACCCAAACGGGACATTGGTCACATTTGGCGACCTGGCCAATGTCCCGTTTGGGGACCTGGCCAATGTCCCGTTTGGGGACCTGGCCACAGGTCGTTTCGAGCCCTGGGAGTGGAATTTAGCTCAGTCAGTTGAGTGCTTGCTTGAGGTGCTTGTGTCGCAGGATCGAACCACCTCGGTGGATCCATTCAACTGATCAGGTTTTTTCTTGTTTCAACCAGTGCACCACAGCTGGTCAAAGTCCATGGTATGTGCTTTGCTGTCTGTGGGAAAGTGCATATGAAAGACCCTTTGCTGCTTCAGAAAAAATATAGCAGGTTTCCTCTGATGACCAAATGTTTAACATCCAATAGCCGATGATTAATTAATCAATGTGCTTTAGTAGTGTCGTTAATCAAAACAAACTTGGTCTGTCCAGGAAAATGGTGAATGGCTGCACCTTCCCACTGAGCCGATGGGTGGGATTTAGCTCAATTGATAGAGCACTCGCCTGAAATGCTTGGGGATTTTTTCTGTCCCAAACACTGGCCCACAACTGACTGGTGTGTGCTGTCCAGTCTGTGGGAAAGTTCATATAAAAGATCCCCATCTCAACCACTGGCCCACAACTGACTGGTGTGTGCTGTCCAGTCTGTGGGAAAGTGCATATAAAAGATCCCCATCTCAACCACTGGCCCACAACTGACTGGTGTGTGCTGTCCAGTCTGTGGGAAAGTGCATATAAAAGATCCCCATCTCAACCACTGGCCCACAACTGACTGGTGTGTGCTGTCCAGTCTGTGGGAAAGTGCATATAAAAGATCCCCATCTCAACCACTGGCCCACAACTGACTGGTGTGTGCTGTCCAGTCTGTGGGAAAGTGCATATAAAAGATCCCCATCTCAACCACTGGCCCACAACTGACTGGTGTGTGCTGTCCAGTCTGTGGGAAAGTGCATTTAAAAGATCCCCATCTCAACCACTGGCCCACAACTGACTGGTGTGTGCTGTCCAGTCTGTGGGAAAGTGCATATAAAAGATCCCCATCTCAACCACTGGCCCACAACTGACTGGTGTGTGCTGTCCAGTCTGTGGGAAAGTGCATTTAAAAGATCCCCATCTCAACCACTGGCCCACAACTGACTGGTGTGTGCTGTCCAGTCTGTGGGAAAGTGCATTTAAAAGATCCCCATCTCAACCACTGGCCCACAACTGACTGGTGTGTGCTATCCAGTTGTGGGAAAGTGCATATAAAAGATGCCCATCTCAAACACTGGCCCACAACTGGCCATGGTGTGTGCTGTCCAGTCTTGCGGGAAAGTGCATATAAAAAAATCCCCTTCTGCTAATGAACAAAAATATAGTGATTTTCCTGTGAAGACTGTGTCAAAATTATCAAATATTTGACATTCAATAGCCAGTGATTATTAAACCACAAGTGATCTAGTGGTTTTGTTACATTTAATAAAAGTTTCTCTCTATTCCACTAAGCTGTGAATGCTTTAGATTGTGGGTGTGGGTAATTTTTGGCATGCTTCCATCAGAGAACTCTTCAGGTATGCCTGTCATGGGCACAACCTCTGAGTTCTATCTATGACAGGGTGTTTTAGATTAATAGACCACCCTAATTCTGCACACCAAAAAATGTCGTGCTTTTTTCATAGACAAAATAGGTCATATCAAACTGCTTGAATTTACTGGTAAAATAAAACCATACTTTATGACAAACAAGCAATTTTTGCCGCAGTCAAATGCTATTTGGTATGGTATAGATCTTAAAAGTACATGTACGTACTGAAAGCTAACAAGATTACTGGTGAGGTACATGATATGCCTGTCAGACAAATTATAATTGTATGTGACACATCACCATCCCAAGTTGTTCCTACATGTGAGGTTTGATGGATCTGTATGCATCTGTATGCAAGATTATGATCCGGACAAGGATTTACTGTTATGTGCAGTAGATCGTGAAAAGTAGGTCACAGTGACCTAGTAATAGTATGTGACACCTCACCATCCCAAGTTGTTCCTACATGCGAGGTTTTATGGTCCTGTATGAATCTGTATGCAAGATTATGATCCGGACAAGGATTTACTGTTATGTGCAGTAGATCGTGAAAAGTAGGTCACAGTGACCTAGTAATAGTACACGACACACTGCCATCCCAAGTTGTTCCTACATGTGAGGTTTGATGGTCCTGTATGCAAGATATGGTCTGGACAAAGATTTACTGTTATGTGCAATAGACTGAAAAGTAGGCCACAGTGACCTTTAGTACGTGACACATCGCCATCCCAAGTTGTTTCTACATGTGAGGTTTGATGGATCTGTATGCAAGATATGATCGAGACACGGATTTACGGAAAAGTAGGTCACAAATACCTAGTAATAGCATGCGACACACCACCATCCCAAGTTGTTCCTACATGTGAGGTTTGATGGTACTGTATGCATCTGTATGCAAGATATGATCTGGACAAGGATTTACTGTTATGTGCAGTAGACAGAAAAGTATGTCACAGTGACCTAGTAATAGTACGCGACACACCACTATCCCAAGTTGTTTCTACATGTGAGGTTTGGTGGTCCTGTATGCAAGATATGGTCCGGACAAGGATTTACTGGTATGTGCAGTAGACCGTGAAAAGTAGATCACAGTGACCTAGTAATAGTACGCGACACACCGCCATCACAAGTTATTCCTACATGTGAGGTTTGATGGTCCTGTATGTATTTGTATTCAAGATATGGTCTGGACAATAAAAAGTTAGCAGACGGACGTATGGATGGACGGACGGACAACGCCATACCATCATACGACCCATCATAGATGGACATATAAAAAGTCTAAACAGAGCTCAACTAACAGAAAAAAGAAGCATATTGATTTTGTGAAAATGGAATCGATTCCTGTTCAATGTGACTCATGTTTGATTCCATATTTTAACGTTATGCCATTACCAACACTCAGATTGGTACTTTGTTCCACTAGAGTTTTCTACATCATTAACTGATCATTTTCAGGATGTGATTTGTGTTGGTGATGTCATTAAGAATGTAGCACGTAAAAATGAAATGAATCATAGGAGGCTGTTATGTTGATAGTAAATAAAAGTAAAGTTTGTTTTATTTAACGACGCCACTAGAGCACATTGATTTTTTATCTTATCATCGGCTATTGGACGTCAAACATATGGTCATTCTGACACTGTTTTTTAGAGGAAACCCACTGTCGCCACATAGGCTATTCTTTTACGACAGGCAGCAAGGGATCTTTTATTTGCGCTTCCCACAGACAGGATAGCACAAACAATGGCCTTTGTTGAACCAGTTAGGGATCACTGGACGGTGCAAGTGGTTTACACCTACCCATTGAGCCTTGCGGAGCATTCACTCAGGGTTTGGAGTCGGTATCTGGATTAAAAATACCATGCCTCGACTGTGATCCGAACCCGGTACCTACCAGCCTGTAGACCGATGGCCTAACCACGATGCCACCGAGGCCAGTGTTATGTTGATAGAGGCAGTAAGATGCGTGTTGGTGAATAAAATACCGTAAATTAAATAACGTATTTTCGCTGTTTTTAAGTGGGTGGGTGTCCTTTCAGACCAATTTACTAAATTTTATAATTATGTAGCCTGTATTCAGCGTTATTTTCAGGCTAACATCAAATGTGACAGATTCAATTTGATACCATATAAGCTTAAAAAAGACACTGTTGTTGGTTTATTTTAAATAGTGATCAATCAAGAATTTAAGCTTTTAGACACTAAAAATGACAAGATTATTGACAAATTAGGTAATAAAATGACAGCATCTAGTCAGAATTCATTTATTCTTTGAATTAGTGAACATTTCTTAAAAATACAGTGAAAAACCACTGCCTACCTGTTAATGAGTACCATACTGACATCTTTGAACACAGTAACTGGAGTGATTTGTAACATACTGGAACAAGCAATTTAGTGTTAACAGTTGAAGATCTTATAGTCCGTCCCACAGGGAATGCTTTTTTCCATACTATGGAATTTACTACAAGTTATTCATATCTAAATGGCACACAAAAATAGTAAAAAAATTGTTATTTCCAAGACACTTTTACTTTTCTTGTTATGTCAAACCAAACTAAAATTATTTACAAAAAAAAGCTTTTTGTAGGAGGATGGGATGGACTATAGTTAAAAAGCTAATTTACATGTATGAGGGCTTCCCTGTTACCCCATGAGATTGTCCCATGACATAATGTTCACTGTTACCCCATGAGATTGTCCCATGGCATAATGACATAATGTTCACTGTTACCCCATGAGATTGTCCCATGGCATAATGTTCAGTTACCCCATGAGATTGTCCCATGGCATAATGTTCAGTTACCCCATGAGATTGTCCCATGGCATAATGTTCAGTTACCCCATGAGATTGTCCCATGGCATAATGTTCACTGTTACCCCATGAGATTGTCCCATGGCACAATGTTCACTGTTACCCCATGAGATTGTCCCATGGCACAATGTTCAGTTACCCCATGAGATTGTCCCATGGCACAATGTTCACTGTTACCCCATGAGATTGTCCCATGGCATAATTGTCACTGTTACCCCATGAGATTGTCCCATGACATAAGTTACCCCATGAGATTGTCCCATGGCATAATTTTTACTGTTACTCCATGAGATTATCCCATGACATAATTTTTACTGTTACTCCATGAGATTATCCCATGACATAATTTTTACTGTTACTCCATGAGATTATCCCATGACATAATTTTTACTGTTACTCCATGAGATTATCCCATGACATAATTTTTACTGTTACCCCATGAGATTGTCCCATGGCATAATTTTCACTGTTGCCCCATGAGATTATCCCATGACATAATGTTTACTGTTACCCCATGAGATTGTTCCATGGCATAATTTTCACTGTTATCCCATGAGATTGTCCCATGGCATAATGTTCACTGTTACCCCATGAGATTGTCCCATGGCACAATTTTCACTGTTACCCCATGAGATTGTCCCATGGCATAATTTTCACTGTTACCCCATGAGATTGTCCCATGACATAAGTTACCCCATGAGATTGTCCCATGGCATAATTTTTACTGTTACCCCATGAGATTATCCCATGACATAATTTTCACTGTTGCCCCATGAGATTATCCCATGACATAATGTTTACTGTTACCCCATGAGATTGTTCCATGGCATAATTTTCACTGTTATCCCATGAGATTGTCCCATGGCATAATGTTCACTGTTACCCCATGAGATTGTCCCATGGCACAATTTTCACTGTTACCCCATGAGATTGTCCCATGGCATAATTTTCACTGTTACCCCATGAGATTGTCCCATGACATAAGTTACCCCATGAGATTGTCCCATGGCATAATTTTTACTGTTGCCCCATGAGATTATCCCATGACATAATTTTTACTGTTACCCTATGAGATTGTTCCATGGCATAATTTTCACTGTTATCCCATGAGATTGTCCCATGGCATAATTTTTACTGTTACCCCATGAGATTGTCCCATGGCATAATTTTCACTGTTACCCCATGAGATTGTCCCATATGGCATAATTTTGACTAATAACTATTAGTCTTATCTTGTTCCACATAATTCTTGTGCTTGTTAGCTTGGTCCCTTCAATATTGAGATAACAAGTATGGCTGTATTTAATTGATTTCTATTTTTTTTTACCTGGGCCCCGTTCCACGAAACAATTTTCGTGTTAAGATCACCTTAAGTGTATAACTACCTTTATGTGCTTACAGTGATCTTAGCCCTAAGATTGCTTTGCGGAACGGGTCTCTGGCCTGGTGCTTATAAAACTTTTAGCGTCTCGACTCGAGACTCTAATAGTCTGAGATGTGAATGTCATCGCAACGTTATACAAATGGTATGTGTCTGTGTGACGTCATTACAGATTGAGTCTGGTCTCTAAATAAGCATGGGCCCTGGGCTCTGTTCCACAAAGCAATCTTAGCACTAAGATCACCTCAAGTTCATAACTACCTTATGCATCTAAGGTAATCTTAGCACTAAGATCACCTTAAGTTCATAACTACCTTATGCATCTAAGGTAATCTTAGCACTAAGATCACCTCAAGTTCATAACTACCTTATGCATCTACGGTAATCGCTTCGTTTATTTATTTATTTAGATCCCATCTGGTTTTACAGTTCTGTTATAGGATTTTTAAAGATCCTGTATTCTTGGGAAAGAGGTGAGGGAAGAAAAGATTGGGATTCAAGGGAAGGGGTGTAAGCTGGGGCCTAATTCACAAAGCTCTCACAAAGCTCTCTTAGGCTCTGCTAGACAACAAAGCATCCTCTGCAAGTCTTTTGGCATTGCACTGGGAGATCGCAAAGTTGCGAGAGTTCAGTGAAGAACATGATCAACAAGAACATGCAGGTTGAGTTTATACACATTTTATCAGATTAATATAAGTCATTCATTAACATGCATAGTTACGTGTTTGTTTTTAATCTGATTGTGATAAACAATGTGGCTGGGTTGCTTAGGTTCCTGTTATGTAAACATGCAATCAAAATCAATACATCTGAGCTGGAAGATTATTGAATTATTGATTACAGCAGTAATCTTAGATTAATTAAGAATTAATATCTTAATACTGCATGTGCACTGTGTGTTAGGCTGCTTTCAGTTTGAAAGAAAGAAAGAAATGTTTTATTTTACGACGCACTCAACACATTTTATTTACAGTTATATGGCGTCAGATTTTCAGTTTGAATGCAGTTCAATACTTTCAATAATCAATGCTAATAAAATACCAGCCAAGAAGAAAGAAACCTACAAAAAACACCCCTGACAAATACAGAAGCACAAACACATAAATCAAAATAATAACCAAAAATCCTCAAGAAAGTCTTAGTGTTTTGGTATTTTAGGAAGAACTTAAAAAAAAACCCCACATGTATTCTAATTGAAAAATAGAATCTACAAGTAGTTTCTTTTTGCACTTTGTGTACTTAAAGGTACTTAAAGGTGACCTCAGTGCTAAAATCGCTTTGTGTACTTAAAGGTGACCTCAGTGCTAAAATCGATTTGTGTACTTAAAGGTGACCTCAGTGCTAAAATCGATTTGTGTACTTAAAGGTGACCTCAGTGCTAAAATCGCTTTGTGTACTTAAAGGTGACCTCAGTGCTAAAATCGCTTTGTGTACTTAAAGGTGACCTCAGTGCTAAAATCGTTTTGTGTAATGGGGCCCTGGACAATGTTTAGGTCCCGTGTTAAGTTGTAATCAGAAGGATAAGTCAAAACATTATTTGTAACCTCTAGAGTGAATACTGGCCTCAGTGGTGTCGTGGTTAAGCCATCGGACATAAGGCTGGTAGGTACAGGGTTCACAGCCTGGTACCGGCTCCTACCCAGAGTGAGTTTTAACGACTCAATAGGTACATGTGTAGGTATAAGACCACTACCCTCTCTCTCTCTCTCTCTCTCGCTAACCACTAACAACTAACCCTCTGTCCTGGACAGACAGCCCAAATAGCTGAGGTGTGTGCTCAGGACAGTGTGCTTGAACCTTAATTGGATGTAAGCATGAAAATAAGTTAAAATGAAATGTACAGTGAATTACATAATATACATTGTATATAATCTGTAAACTGTGTTATATAATAATAATAATAAGTTACTTATGGGATAAATAAAATACATAAAAATATATACATGTAGTACATAACAATATGTAATCTGCAGAATAAGTCATACAATTAAAGATTGTCGGTTACTTTTTTTAAGATATGTAACTGAGATTAATTAAAAAAGAGAAACTTTCAAAAATTGCTTTTCATTTCAACTTATTTTTATGCTTACATTGAATATCCAATTACAGTTCAAACACGCTATCTTGGGCACACACCTCAGCTATCTGGGATGTCTGTGGGTTAGTTGTTAGTAGTTAGTGATAGAGAATAGGGTGTAGTGGTCTTACACCTACCCACTGAGTCATTAAAACTCGCTCTGGGTGGGAGCTGGTACCGGGCTGCGAATTCATGTACCTACCAGCCTTACGGTTTAACCACGACACCACCAAGGCTGGTTAAAAAGAACTATTAACTCATGTCTACCTATAAATTCATAAATGTTTATGTAAATAAATAACTGACCATCCTAATACATGTTGTATATTCATTATAAATTTTAAAAAGATGACAACACAAAGATCATATTTGTATATAATGATGTATTTAGACTCTGTTTTTCGGTTATAAAGAATAATGTGAAAACAACAAGTAATTGTAACATTAATGAATAACCGATAACAAATAACAGTTGGTAAAGGAATAACAACATTAAAAATGAGCAGCTTGTTGGAATTAAAGATACGTTTTAATATACTGGGTATATATACACACACATACAGTGAAATCCCTCTAAACAGTATTCTCTGTTAATGTATTCTCCCAAAACAGGACATTTTTCATGGTCCCTGATTAAATATCAGTATGGAAACAAATCTCTCTAAATCAGATACCCCTTAAAACTGGTATTGGTATTCAATTTAGAGGGGTTTTACTGTGTATTATGTGTATATAATGGGGCTCGAACATAACGGCGGTGCCAATGGCAATTGCTGTCATTAAGATATAAATTGCCGTAGGTAGAAAGTATCACCGATGGCACTTTTGTGCCGTTGATAAAGCTCCTCAACAATGGTGAAATGTATACACCTGGTGTACATTATCTACCAATATTTAACATTTGCACATTTAAAAGATGTCTACACATAACAAGATAGCCTTTCACTCAGGTTTATTTGCTGCATATGTCACTTTTAAAACAATTTAGGCTCAAAATTGCTGTCGGTGGACTGTTTCAACCATGGCAATTCATGAACAAATATTTGCAATGCATTATCACCCATAGATTAATCGGTCATTTTATATCTAAAAAATTTCAGATCTGTTTGGAAATTACTATTGAAACATGCTGACAATTAATTCTGTAGGATGCATTTATAAAAAAGTGCATGTGTTGAACAATAACATGAAAACTCTGTTTGGAAATTTTATAACAATTACGATGGATGACCAAGAACAGCAGATGTACAAACATGAATTTTCTAATGAAAGAGCTGTTTTAACCAGATGTACTGTGTAATGTGATCTTTAAAATATTATAGGATAACATAAATACAGTAGAAGAAAATAATAATAATTGCAGTGAATTTTTACAAAACATATAGAGGTTTCAAGGATTTTTTAGTATAGTATTCCATTTTCACTTAAAAGTGCTGATTTCTAAAACAATGTAGTTGCTCTGTTTTATATGATTAGCCAGCCAAGGTAAACTGTTGCTGGTTCATTGCAAAACAAACTAGTAATAGTTTGCAATAGATTCAGCAACAGTATTTCAGCTTTTGTTATACTACTTTCTTTACCTAAGTTTTGCAACCATGTTTTAGCATACTCCATTGAAAACCAGTTGCACCTCAATGCAAAAAACCTCGCTGATAACAATTTGCAGGATATTTCAAATTAGTAACTACTGTTTTCTCTAGTTTCCCATAAATCAAGTCAAAAGAATGAGTTACTTGTTCAGTGGAAACCTGATAAAAATTTATAATTTTTTTTTAAAACGTTGACAGCATTAGTTCTTTTGAAAAATGTATAATTTTTTTTTTTATATATTTAAACCTTGTTCTATTTTCTGCGTAGCAGCAACCCAAACCAGCAATTTACTGGTTTTATTAAAAACTCTGTTTACATGTGTTCAGTAATCCACCTTTTTTTTCCTTTCTTAATTTTCTTCTGAATAGAATCTAGTTGGTTTGATACGAAACTCTTGACAACAATTTTCAACATATTTAACCACTGTTGGCAATATTACACACTTTAATTAGTGAGTTGTATTTTTTTCACAACCAATTTTCACCACAACATTTGGTTTAAAATAAAAGAAACCATTTACCAGTTTTGTGAAAAACCAGTGACAGTATATCCTATATTTGGGTTAACGATTCCTTTCTACCAGTGACTGTGTCAAACTACCCTGTCTGCTTGTTTTGTCTGACCTGTACTGGTCGAGGACATCAGAACTGCGAACGTGACTCTGTGAATGCTTTGTCCTCAAGTCCTCCCATCTGGAATTCACCATACCGGACATCTTTTTCCTCAACGCCGTGTTCAGTTTCTGGTACATTCCTTTTCCTTCTGACACACTGCAGTCTGCTCGTTTGTCTTTCATCAGAAACCTGGCTTCCTTCATTTGCGGACCATTGCTTTTGCCTAGTCTGTTTTCTTCCATTATCGTATCAAATGCCTGCCCAACTTTGGCCGACTTTGGCCGACATTCTGGAAACTGGTAGCCATTGCTGATATATTTCTGCTGTTTTGCCCTTTGAGCAGATATGAGTGATGCCATATTTTGCGATGAAAGTTTTGTCATGACCGATCCCCGGCTAACTCGGATCGGGTAATATTCATCTTCACTGATCTCAGAATCGTTGGTTTCGATGTCCTCGTCAAACCGGACAGTTTTGTAACTGACCACCTTTTGAGGCCGGTACCTCAGATTCACATTGCAGTCATCAATAGTTATGACGTTTAACAGTGTGTTAGACACTGACCTGTTGCAGACATTGTTGCCCGTTTTAATCTCAGACGACATGCTGTCTGGTTCATTTGCTGTATTATCCAAATGGAACTCTGCGGCATCCTCTAACAAATCCTTGTTATCTTGTTGTGTCGTGTTTACACAACTGGTTTCCTTCCACGAATGACGTGTGTCTGCCGACTCCCTGCTGTTGAGCTCACGTGGGAAGCTGGGAATGTGAATCTCCTGCCTCTTTCCTGTAATCTTGAGACGATCGTCGGGCACGTACTTGCCGTGATAAAGCCCCGTCCTCTCCGCTGAATAATGTATGGACATCTCGGCCAGGTAATTGGGTAGTGAGGTAATGTCCACCGATCCATACTTGTTCCTCCACGAGCTGGAACACCTGGCCGACTGCGTCTTGCGGTTATTGAGTCTGCCCTTCGGCGCGGCAGACGTCGGGGCGCTGTAGTGACATCTCCAGAATTCGGCCTTCACTTGGTGTTTCTTGGGCTTGATGAACAGCTTGTTTACCTCCCGCCTCCACATGTCAATCTCAACAGCTCTCTCCGGCGTCATGTGGGCAACGGCGTTGGGCAGCCGCTGACAGGCATTCTCGCCGCTGCGGTTGAGCTGATGCAGCTCATTCCAGTGATGAAGTTTGGTGTGATAGACTAATGTCTTTTCATCCATATTTTAATTTTTTAATTTTTTTTTACAAGTTTCTTTTCTAGTATCCTTAGATTTTTGTCAAGAAGTATTATGTGTGTTTATACTGCTGATGAAGTTTGATATGATAAGCCATCTTTTCATTCATGTTTTAATACCATTAAAAAATATTGGTTCTGCAGAGGGTTTTTTTCTCTAATACATGTATCAGTTTTTTTGTCAAGTTTATTAATATTATATGTGATGAAATATAGTACACTGTATATCAAGTTGAAGGTCCACCTTTTTGGAGCATGGGGTAGCAGATTCTTTCAGCTTTCCTTTTTAGTATCCTTAATATTTTGTCAGTCGAGACTATAAATATTTGTACCAGTTAAAATATTTTTCACATGTCAAACTTTTCTCGTATATTGTACTTTTAATTTGTTCAAGCATTTTACTTCATTTGAATTAATTTTTTGCACATTGTAAATCCTCTTCTTTTTTCTTGTTTGAGTCTTGTTTTAAGTTCCTTTTAATTATTTTGAACTTCTTCACCACAATGCCACAACAAATTGAGTCACCATTTTCATGTTTTGTATTCTCTATTAGCTGTGATTTTTTATTTCACCAAGCACAATTCTAAGTTCACTTAGCATAATCCCTTGCACAGTAATTCCATGTTCACCTTGACGTTTAAGCTATCACTTCATTTTGTCAATAATACATGTTTTTTCCCCAAACCATATGGACATGTATTTCGCTCTCAAAGAAGTATCTTCACAATTCAGTGTTGACTTTGACAAATCATGCCGAACATCCAATCACCTGCAAAACACAAACAACAATCAATTTGCTTTGATCATCAGTGAGACCCGACTGCATGTTTCTGATACAGCTTACTGTTTATCTTGATTAATAACTTTTATGAGAAGAGCCGTTGACACGTTGGTCATTGTACGCCTGCCTCAATACGCCACGGTCTTGTTACTGGCCACTGTACGGACCCTCCCTGTAGTCAATGAGGCTGGTAGTACCTGGAAGCTGACATCGGCCAGTTAAGTAGCTTTACAATGGGAAATCAATATCACAATTGGTATGGGCTCAAAGTCATTTATTTGCAGTGCTTGCACGTTAAGTGTTCAATAATTTACCCATAAAATGAGTGTTACTGGAAAATGAAAAGAAAGAGATTTTCAGTTATGGTAGAATTTTTTTTTTTCTCACAATAAAGTGATTGATTGCTGTTGGGAAGACAAAAAGAAGAAGAAAGGAATGTTTGTTTAATGACTCCAGTAGTATTTTTTTTTTTTTTTACGAGTGGCCATTAGATACCAATGCCCTCAACAGATCTGTTAGGTTTTTGTTTATTTTCCTCCTATCCCATGCAGTGCCCGACAGCTGGTACCAAGTACATACGTCTATAAAAAACCCATGATGTATACTGTCCTGTCTTATAGGAAAATGAAAATAAAGATTTCTTACTGTCATTTGGTAGAAATATCATAAGTGGCACAGCAAGTTTAATCTCTCACAATCCAAACCATGTATTGAAATAGCCATATGTTAGAAACCCAATAGCCATACACTCTAGTTTTAAAATGTACTAAACAAGTATTCTTTCTTTTCAGTCCCCTACTGGTCCAGCTGGAGGGGACTATAGGTTTCATCTCTGTCCTTCTGTCTGTATGTATGTATGTATGTATGTCTGTCTGTCTGTCTGTCTGTCTGTCTGTCTGTCTGTCTGTCTATCTGTCCATTCATCTGTCTGTCCATCTATCCATCTGTCCCACATATAATTTTCCAAATGTTCTGTGTATTACTTTGTCATGTACAGTTACAGATCAAATTTGACTTTCATGGGGATTTACCCATTTTTGACAGAGTTGTGGCCCTTGAACTTAGGAGATATGAAAACAAATACCGGATTAAAAAACTTTGTGTAAAGCTTTCTCATGTTCTGTTACAAATAAAAATATTGTGATGAAATTTTCTTTATCATGTACTGACCGGCCTCAGTGGCATCATGGTTAGGCCGTCGGTCTACAGGCTGGTAGGTACTGTGTTCGGATCCCAGTCAAGGCATGGGATTTTTAATCCAGATACTGACTCCAAACCCTGAGTGAGTGCTCTGCAAGGCTCAATGGGTAGGTATAAACCACTTGCACTGACCAGTTATCCATAACTGGTTCAACAAAGGCCATGGTTTGTGCTATCCTTCCTGTGGGAAGCGCAAATAAAAGATCCCTTGCTACCTGTCATAAAAGAGTAACCTATGTGGCGACTGCAGGTTTCCTCTAAAAAAAACGGTGTCCGAATGACCATATGTTTGACATCCAATAGCCGATGATAAGATAAAAAATCAATGTGCTCTAGTGGTGTTGTTAAATAAAACAAACTTTACTTTATCATGTACTGTTACAGATCAAGTTTAACTTTCATAGCAATTTACCCATTTTTACACAATTATGGCCCTTGAATTTAGGAGATACAACAATTTGTTGGGCCCAGTAGGGGACATGTGTTGCTTTAATGGTGTTCTCAGAATGCTTGTTTTTCCTTGTTAGATTTCACCTTTTATGACAGAATTTGTAACACATCAGCACTTTTTTAAATTATTACAAATTCTGTCACTTCTTTAACCGAAAATGCTCAATCTATATGTGGTAAAAAACTTTGTTTTATTGATTTCATTGTCTAGAAAAAGTGAGACAGACAAAGCAGCATATTTAATTAATTAAATAACACATAATTATATACCTTACATGTACCTCTTCAAGAAACAGTTAATAAGTGTATTTACATACCTTACCTTCCAAGAAGCAATCACATAAAATAGTAACTGCATCCAGCTTTCAAGTACAGGTATATTATTTTAGAAAAACAGACTGGTATTTCGATTGTTCAGTCATGCATGATATTCCCAAATAAGTAAATGATAAAAATCTCTGATATGCCTCAGTTATATTTACAATATATTTTAGTCTTGCCTTGGAACATTTTGCCATTTATAATTTAAATGTTTTTACCCGTTATGAAAATGAATCTGATGTGAAATCGCAGTGAGAAACATCATGTATCTGGGCTCAGTTCTTCAAAGCATAATTATATTAACTCTGGGTTTGTCTGATATTTTCCTTTTAATTAACTCTGTATAAATACAAAATAAACTTTAGATATGATTATTTATTGATACCTGAGGTTGTCTAAATCAGCTTTTTGGCATTAATTATTATTGGTATTGATTCCGTTTTTGGTTTTGAAACTTTCTGCTAACAACTGGTGATGATATACAATAGAGTGGTTGTTTGTTTTTTTTTTTTTTTTTTTGTTTTGTTGACCATAGAGGTTAGTGAAAAAGGAATAGATTTAAATTAAGCCATTTTGAAATAAAACAAAACCTAAAATCTGTATGCAGATTTGACGAAAATACTTTGAACATTAAATAAATATTTTACATGTGAGAAACTTGAAGTTTTATCAATTCTTGCCACTTTGGTTTTTAACACATTTTAAAATTTTCATAACAAACAAAATGTACGAAAAATTATAAAATTGAAATTTTAAATTTTGTCTACAATGTAAATAATGTTTAAAAAGTCAGTTTACTATTTTTAACTCTAAAGTCCAAACCTGATGTCATGTTTTATAAAGACCAAACCTGATGTCATGTATTATAACTCATTTTGCTATGACAGACTTGACCAGTTGATAAAGTGGTCTAATCCTGATTATATCTTGAAGACTGCAGGTGTCTCTGACTGGTTGTGCTCACTAAATCACTCAGTCCTTATGTCTCAGTGCTTGCTCATAATCCCCCATATTATGAGGGCTTATTTATGACATGGAAGCATGCCATACACATTCTTTGAGTAAAAATTGACCGACTTATATCCTACGTTTTATAGATTTGTTTGTAGAAGAATATAGCTTAATGATGATGGTTTTACACAAAGAAGAACAAAAAATATGAAGTTAGCATTTAAAGAAATGTAGTGTTTTCTCTAGAAATTTGCATGGTAGACTAAACACTTTTGGGCCATTTTCACCATTTTCAAGGCACTTTTTTTTTTTTCATTAAAGACAAAAATTTAAGTGAAATAAAAATAAATGTTTTAATTAATGTGCTTGCTTTAATAAATGAATAACAGAATATATAACAGGGATATTTAATTAATTAATAATAAACAAATTTAGTTAAATTTTTTTAGGCAATTTTTGAGTTAATGATTGAAACAGGCTTGTTTAATCTTGGGTAGTATGGCCGTGATTAAGGCAAGACTACTGAGGGAACACACTGTATAATGATAATTACCCTATTGTTACTCATTTAATAACGCATAGGCATTGGAAGATGGCAGCAACTGGGGGCGGTGTGTGTGTGGGGGGGGGGGGGCACTTATTAAATGTGAATTCATATTGTGCACATTGTGGCCCCCAGTTTCAGAGTTGGGTGGGCCAGTGCTCCCTGCCCCCCCCACCCCCATATCTGATGTCTATGTAACAAGAAAAAGTCCTGAAGAAAGGAGTAGTGGTCTTAAAGTTATGACTTGCATCTAAGACATGACTTTGTATATTAAAATGTCACTAAAATGTCTTACATTTGTAACATATTTGTTTTAACATAAAAATTAACAATGTTAAAATAAAATTCCATAATCATCATTGCTTTATACCATTCAAATAATATTAAATTAGTTCATTTTGTATGAATTTTTTTTATTTTAAAATGTTTATTTGCATACATGTGTAGATCATGAAATAACATGATCATACATTTTCAATTTTATGAAACTGCAAATTATAAACAAAGAAAGGTTTTACAGAATTTTTTGACATACATGTGAAACATAGCTGGCAATTTAAATATATGTATATATACATGCATTTGTGCTCAAATATTTAATAATGATTCCTGTAGACACCTTAATGTGGGGGCCGGATATAAATCTACCTTTTCAATGGTCAAGCTTATGCATATAAGGTATTTAATGTGAAAATTTTCATTGATAAAAACTGTTTTGATGACAAGCTTACATTGACTGTATAGCATTGCATGAAGTTGACAAGTAGACAGAGTTATATTTTGCTCACCTTTCCATGACCTCTGATATTAAAACATTTGTTGTCTGTGTGACAAAAACACCTTTTTTAATATACAGGATTATCTCAATATGAATGTACAAATAATTCCATTTGTAGCAGTATATGCTTTGATTTCTTCCTGTTTTTGTATATAGTTTTGTTCGCAGTGTATTCAGTTTCATGGCTATATATTCATGATTATTTAAAGTGGATCTGGTATACTTATAGTAATTTTGTAATAAAATAAAATATATAGATACCTATAACTTAGGTAAAATTGTTAGACACAGGAGTCATTGAGAAATGTGCAGTATTATTGGTATACCAATATATTATGATTTGAATGCAGTGACAGATCCAGAAAATCCATTTGGGGGGGGGGAGGGGCAGTGACATGAGATGGAATGCCAAGGGTACTTTGGGGGAGGTTTGGAGGGATATTGTAAAAAAAAAAAAAAATTAATATATAGTAAAGTTATAACTATCGCAAAATTATGGGGGGCCCTCCCCTAGATTCTCCTCTGGAAGGGTACATAAAGCCTATTATGATTCACCCTATACTCAGTAATTTTTTAGACATCAAGTTTCTTGCAAGTCAGCAAACCCTAATCTCATAGATTCGACTGGTTTTCTTCCCTGTGTTCATAGATGTGAAAAAAGAAGGGCTTCACATTATTAACTAAGCTTTAGTACACTGAAGTGGTTGTTTGGCCTTGTGGGCTAAAGTGTTGTACTTGTTTACAGTGAATACATTCTGTCAGTAGTGGGTTCTGATCTCTGACCTGAATGCATAAAAAGTTAAAATTGCATTGTTTCACAGGTGTTGATTCTTGAAAGAAATAATTTACACATAGAACAATAGTGTGACATCACAGGTATGGATTAATCAAGGTTATCTAACATGGTAATTGTACAGAGATAAAAATCCTCTCAAGTTTTCTCAGAATTCCACATTTTAGTGCTACCTGAAAACTGTTTCTGAACTGTGCCTGGACCTCTTTTGGATATAGGCATGTTAATAAAGTAACAGTAATAAAAAGTTTACCATAATTAACTAACCCCTTACATTTGAATACCATGTAACATTTTTCCAGATAACAGTCGTTCTGATCCCTGATTGTGACAGTTGGTCTTGAAAACGAAAAAAAAAACCCACACAAGCTTCTCCCTTTTTTAACAACAAAGACAGGCTAACACTTACCTTGATATTCAAGTCAATGATTACTGATTGTAATAGGAAAAAAAAGATCCATTTCTACAGAGTAGGTTGATTCCTACGACCTCTGGCACAGTTATTGGACTCTGTGCCACAAACTTGGCTAAAATTTGTTCTTTGAATGTCATGAATGTTAATGAATTCTTCAAACACGTATCCACCTACATATAAAAGTACTTACACATTCACGTACATTAAGTTGTTGTGCATTGCACAATACATTTTTTCTTTGTTCAAAAGGCTTTTTCAACTACTGTTCCAAATACATGTATCCGTATACATAAATCATTGAGTTAATAGCACTACCCTTTGAAGTCACACATGTTTGTAACTCATTGTCATCAACACTTACGCACGGCCAGAGTTCTATGCTGCCATTCTTCAAGCCTCAATATGGCTGTGAAGTCGGGGACAAATGAATTTTGAAAGTTCCAGTTCCTGCCTTATAAAATATCTGTGTCAATGTGTAGAATGTGCCTCCTTTTTGGTCTCACGAGTTATTAAATGCATGTACGTCTATCCTCAATGAGGCTTTGCCGTAAATATTCCAACTAGAGTTATTAAATGTCTGTACTTTGTACGTACATCAAGGAATTGGCTTATCATTACCAAGCTGACATAAAGTTATTGGGAGAATTCATTCTACAGAGTTTATGGACAGTCATAAAGTAGCTTGATTTAATAAAAGTGGACGTCTGGTTTTGTTGCAGATCAAGATTTGTGGATATATTGGTTTTTACTTTTTTAACCAATCATAACCAAAATGCAGTGTATTTATATAGTGCATGCTGTAATATGGGATATTGTTGATAATCCTTAGCCTAATCCAAATCACTGTAATAATACATGTAGTTATATAATACACATGTAGTTATTATGTTTAAACCATTAACACGCTGGAATGAAAGAGTTTGGTGCAATTATAGTGTATTATGTTGTGCAAAAATGCAGACCTTGACTTGAAAAAAATAGAGGGGAGCAATTAACTGCTTCCCTAACTTAGATTATGACGGCCATTTAAGATATATTATCATATTGATACCAGATAAATTCACATGAGAGCTAAACATTATTCCCAATCTTAGGGGAGTAATGGGGAGCAGGCCTCAGTGGTGTTGTGGTTATTCCATCAGACATAAGGCTGGTAGGTACAGGGTTCACAGCCTGGTACCAGCTCCCACCCAGAGCGACTCAGTGGGTAGGTGGAAGACCACTACACCCTCTTCTCTCTCACTAACCACTAACAACTAACAACTAACAACTAACCCACTTTCCCGAACAGACAGCCCAGATAGCTGAGGTGTCTGCTTAGAGTTAGGGTTAAGAAAATCATACAGTAATGATAAGAGTTAATTAATTTTTTCTAAAGGTTAACTTAAAAAAACCAAATCTGCAAAAATTTTTGGTTATGGCGCCATACCCGTTTTACCCTCTGGCAGAAACTCTGGTATTACATGCATGTAATGGTACAGGTATTATCTTGCCGACAATGATTTCATACATTTTTACATTTTGCTCAGTGTTAACTTTCATGCTTACCTCCATTTCTCACAAATGATGAGCTCTAGATCAGCGGAACTTAGTTTATAGACTTTGTGTCTTTGAATGGTCGGCTCAACTTAGTTTATAGACTTTGTGTCTTTGAATGATCGGCTCAACTTAGTTTATAGACTTTGTGTCTTTGAATGGTCGGCTCAACTTAGTTTATAGACTTTGTGTCTTTGAATTATCGGCTCAACTTAGTTTATAGTTGTATCTTTGAATGGTCGGCTCAACTTAGTTTATAGTTGTATCTTTGAATGGTCGGCTCAATTTAGTTTATAGTTGTGTCTTTGAATGATCGGCTCAACTTAGTTTATAGACTTTGTGTCTTTGAATGGTCGGCTCAACTTAGTTTATAGACTTTGTGTCTTTGAATTATCGGCTCAACTTAGTTTATAGACACTGTGTCTTTGAATGATCGGCTCAACTTAGTTTATAGTTGTGTCTTTGAATGGTCGGCTCAACTTAGTTTATAGACTTTGTGTTTTTGAATGGTCGGCTCAACTTAGTTTATAGTTGTGTCTTTGAATGGTGTCTTTGAATGGTCGGCTCAACTTAGTTTATAGACTTTGTGTCTTTGAATGGTCGGCTCAACTTAGTTTATAGACTTTGTGTCTTTGAATTATCGGCTCAACTTAGTTTATAGTTGTGTCTTTGAATGGTCGGCTCAACTTAGTTTATAGTTGTGTCTTTGAATGGTCGGCTCAACTTAGTTTATAGTTGTGTCTTTGAATGGTCGGCTCAACTTAATTTATAGACTTTGTGTCTTTGAATGATCGGCTCACCTTAGTTTATAGTTGTATCTTTGAATGGTCGGCTCAACTTAGTTTATAGTTGTGTCTTTGAATGGTCGGCTCAACTTAGTTTATAGTTATGTCTTTGAATGGTCGGCTCAACTTAGTTTATAGTTGTGTCTTTGAATGGTTGGCTCAACTTAGTTTATAGTTGTATCTTTGAATGGTCGGCTCACCTTAGTTTATAGTCGTGTCTTTGAATGATCAGCTCAGTAAAAATGTAAGCATTATTATACAGTAAAACAGGACACCCACAGGATAAGTAAAAAGCTTGAAATGGCAATTTTGGCCTTAAGGACTGGAATGGAGTCCAAATATATTTTTTTGGTTTTGGCTGCCTGCTCTATTTGCGACTAATTTATTTCATATTTAGGCCTAATGCAAACAATTTTTAAGAAACATTCTGATAATTGTAAATTTAGTTATTATGCATTAACGTTTTAATTTTTTTTCTTTCTCTTCTAATTCAAATTGTAAATTTCAAAGCCTTATTACCCCACCAAACTCAGAGAATGTGCCCAAGACAGTCGTGCTTGAATCTTTATTGGATGTAAAGCACAAGTCGAATGGTTGATTGATTTGATTGATTGATTGTAAAAAGTTTGGTTTTAAGGAATATTCAGTTTAGAGAGATTCTGTACTGGGGGCGGGATGTAGCTCAGTGGTAAAGCGCTCACTTGATACGTGGCCGGTCTTGGGTCGATCCCTGTCGGTGGACCCATTGGGCTATTTCTCGTTCCAACCAGTGCTTTACAACTGATGTAACAGGCCATGGTATGTAATACCCTGTCTTATGGGATGGTGCATATAAAAGATCCCTTGCTGCTGATCGAAAAGAGTAGCCCACGAAGTAGCAACAGCAGCGGGTTTTCTCTCTCAATATCTGTGTGGCCCTTAACTATATGTGTGACGCCTTATAACTGTAAATAAAATGTGTTGAGTTGAGTGTGTGGTTAAATAAAGTATTTCCTTCCTGTTCTGTACTGATATTTAAAAAGGTACTACAAAAAACCCATCCAATTTCAAGAGAATTCCGGTTTACAGATGGTTTGGTTTTGAGTGGTTTCACTGTAGTCATTTTTAATTAAATTTACAAAAAAAATTAATATTACTTTTTCTTAAAAAGAATTGGATTAATCCTGAATATTACATCACAAATTATTATTTTTTATTTATTGAAAGAAAGAAATGTTTTATTTAATGACACACTCAACACATTTTATTTATGGTTATATGGTGTAAGAAATATGGTTAAGGACCACACAGATTTTGAGAGGAAACCTGCTGTCGCCACTACATGGGCTACTCTTTCCGATTAGCAGCAAGGGATCTTTTATTTGCGCTTCACACAGGCAGGATAGCACAAACCATGGCCTTTGTTGAACCAATTATGGATCACTGGTCGTTGCAAGTGGTTCACACCTACCCATTGAGCCTTGCGGAGCACTCACTCAGGGTTTGGAGCCGGTATCTGGATTAAAAATCCTATGCCTCGACTGGGATCCGAACCCAGTACCTACCAGCCTGTAGACCGATGGCCTAACCATGACGCCACCGAGGCCGGTTTTTTATTTATTGAACAAGTTTATGGTAGGCGAGACATTTATTTCTGCAGAATTCCATTTTATAATATTTTTACGAAATTTAAAACTATTTTGCTAAGTCATGAAAATAAACAATATTTACTGTATTTTGAATTGTAGAGCAGCCAGTACACCACGACTGGTATATCAAAAGCTGTGGTATGTGTTATTTTGTCTGGTAGGGTGCATATAAAAGATCCCTTGCTACTAATGGAAAAATGTAGCAGGTTTCCTTTCTGATATTAAAATGTCAAAATGACCATATGTTTGACATCCAATAGCCGATGATTGATAAATCAATGTGCTCTAGTCATGTTGTTAAACAAAAGAAACGTCTTTTTTTTAAATCATAGAGCAGGAGCTACAATAGGTTTTAAGTAATTTATTATTTCAGACAAGAATTCATCATTAGAAATGTTTACCAATTCAACATAAAGATTGATGAACATGCTGTTAATTATCCAATTAAGGTTCAAGTATGTCTGTCCTGTTTAACGTGTATTGACTTGTGCCAGAGGTCCCATTCACGGTAAATCAACAAAAAAGTATATTATGTATATGTAATCTGTTATTATGTGTTAATTGTAGTGACTGACTTCAGGCAGAAAAATCCATTTGAATATTTAACCGACACCCAGCATGAAAAGCGTTATTGAACAGAAAATGAGTATTTGATTACCATATTGATTAAAGTAAGGGACCGACACATGCTAATGACATATATATATTTTTCTTCATTCACTGTTTTATAGGTTTGTGTGGCAGTGGGCATATATGTGTGTCATAGGCATGCGTGCGTTATACTTTAGCATGCTCATATACCACGGAGGTTTCGAGCATGTCTGCCTCAGGGTTCAGTCTCTGGAAAGCCAGGGGCCCAATCCGGGGCAGACGTCACTGCTTTTCTGACAGTCACTTATGTTGCTAATGTGTCTCATCTCTCACCATGACTATTTGGTGTTTAACTAACCCCTACAATTCAGAAAACATTCACGGCAAGAAACAAACAGTGGAAAAAAAATTCTAATATAGTCCACAGCAAAAAAAAGTGCTGTGGAAAATGAAAAACTCCACAGGCAACCTCCACAGCATTGCTGATTGCTGTGGGCAGTTGCACGGTTGCCAACATGTTATTATTTCAACATTTCGTCAATAGTTTGTTTGTTTGTTTGTTTTATGTAACGACACCACTAGAGCACATTGATTAATTAATCATCGGCTAGTGGATGTCAAACATTTGGAAATTCTGACACATAGTCATCAGATGAAACCTGCTACATTTTTCCTGATGCAGCAAGGGATCTTTTATATGCACTTTCCCACAGACAGGAAAGCACATACATGTACCACGGCCTTTGACCAGTTGTGGTGCACTGGTTGGAACAAGGAATATTTTTATCAGTAGAATGGATCTACCATGGTTGTTCACTCCTACGATGCAAATACCTCAAATGTCTAAAGTGTAACATACATTGTAGTATATAAAATACCTTAAAAGAGATACAAATTATCATGGAGTTTAATTTATTAAATATATTTAAAGAAAATAATGGGATGTAAATCTAAACAAATATTACTTTAATTTACTTTTATTATTACACCACTTCATAACAACTTTAATATTTTTTAAGGCATGTAACACCAATAATTTATCCATCTTTTTAAAAAATATATTTTATTAATTTGCAAATTAATTTAAAAGAAAAAAAGGAAGAAAACATTTTTGGAAAAAAATGCTCGTGAATATTTAAAATATTTATAGGGTTTCAGACATTTGACAGTTAAGTCTACTATTATGATCATAATTTGTTATTTTTATCAATTAAATTTTTAAAAATAAAGTGTAAAACCTAGCTAGGTTTAACACTAATTTATTTTTCTTTAAAACCCCCCACAAAACCCCCCCCCCCCCAGAAGAAGTGTAAAGCAATAATAATAAAAAACAAAACCTTACCTTGATTTACAGATATTGATACATGTATCATGTATATGAAAGCCAGCTGTGACTGCCCTTCACCCTTTCTCTGATAACAGAAGCTTAGCTTGATTTCTCTCAGATTATTTCATGACAATAAGAAGATTATACTCACCTATTCTGAGATAATCCCCGCGTTCCTCAAGTCTGTGACACTTGTCCTTTCTTAGCAGACGCATTCATTGAGTGGCAGACGTGTTTACAGAGCGGCAGATACAGCCTCACTCTGAAGACAAATGAGCACTGAAATCATAGACTCAACAGTGAAGTCCTTAACCGGTTGCCAGAGTCAATGGGCGGATGACTTTCATACCGTTTAGCCATTAAGATCTCATTAATAATCAACATCATTGTTAGAAGAAAGAAAAGAAAAAAACATTTCCAGAATGATCAGTACGACAATCTGTTGCCAAGCAGATGTGGAATAAAATAAAAAAAGTTGTAGCAGACGATAAACCTATTTACATCAGACTGATAGTGATACTGAATCAAAGAAATTAATTGTATTATGACCAACCTCCTACATACAACCCTTAGTTCTGTTCCTTATGTATTATAGTTTAACAGAGCTATTTTAAATAGTTACATGGAATTTGTATTCAATCCTTTATCAGGAGTTGACGTTTAAATACATGCAATGTATTGCAATAGCAACAGTTCTTAAATAAGTATATTTGTGTGTGTTGTGTAACTGTCTAAAGTCCATTGTTATTTGGTTGGTGTTTATAAATAATGTATGTTGTTAATTAGCTGCTGAATAAACGCTGGTCACACCAAAGATAGTGCTATTGTAAAAGGTTTAAAGTGGTGATTAAACAATGATCACCTCGCTGCTTTTTTCTTTCAAAATAGAGAACTGACCGGTTCAATTTGTTCCTAACTTGTATCAATGCAATCTATTTCCTTTCAATCATTCTGCCAGTAAACCACACAGCATTTTTGTTGTCCAGACATTATTTTTTGTTCACTGGCTTTAAGTATGCATGTTGTGCAGTTACGTGAGAGAAAAACCTTGATTACTTAAGTGAACATAATTGAGAAATTATTATGGCTCGGGTTTCGCTGCAGTTGAAATATGTTTGATCAATTGGAGAGCTGTCAGTTCAAGCTAAATTGATTGGATTGCTGTTTAATGGTAGGGTATAGAAGCCGTTTGACTCACATTTATCACAGCCTTGTGTGTGGTCAAGGTTGTTTACTCTGTTTATACGCGTGCCTGTTGTGGACATTTCCTATAGTCATGCTGGTTTCTTGTTCAACCCGATCATGTGAATTATATTTTACAGAATTTTTGTAGAAGTTACATGCAGCTTTTTATTAGGGCTCACCCTGTATATATACATGTATACATGTATTGCCAAATTAGCCAATTGCTAATTTTTAAAAATTCAAAATGGCTACAAAATTTAAACTTTGGCTAATAGAATATTCCTCAGATTAATCACATTTTAATTATTTTGAAGGAAATACTCAAGATTTCAGACAAATTGGCTAAACCAAAATTTATTCTAATGTGAGCCCTGGTGTATACCCTAGTCTGATTCTCTCTCGCGTTCAGACGGATCCGGCTTCTCAAGATCTGTATTTCAGCACAGCACTACACCTTCAACGTCTATTGACTGTCAATCGTGGGGTTTTCTTGACAGGATGCAACCCAAAGCTGTGCACCCTAACAGCCTTAATGAGGCCACTTGCGTGGACATATCGATCGGACTTTTAAACTTTTAGATCTGCGTTCAAAATTTTATGTCGAAATTACTTCTTTTTTTACAAATATTATTAAATAGTCCGATCCTCTCTTCTTTCTCTTATTTAATTTTGGACTGTTCTTCTAAAATGCTCCAAATTATATAAATATTCGTCCGAGCAGTCAATTCTTTTTATTTTTGGCTTGTAACCTTTTTATTTTTTTATTTATTCTATTAACTTTTTTACTAATTGCTATTTTCAAAATTTTGCCCATTTTCAACCCCCCCCCCCCCTCTCCCCTCCCTCCATCCCGAGTCAGGCCACTGATCTTATCGGAGGTTGGACTCGGGATGGGCGTGTTTGAAACCCTAGTGGTATATGGGCACGTTAAACTAGTTATTATCATAAACATCATCACCTGGTGTATGTTAGTCGTTATAATGAGTTTCCATGTAGATGGAGAGTGTCAATCATGAACAGATGGAGAGAAGTCATAAGCATTGCATTGGGTAAACATGAGTCAATAAATGACCATGAGCTGTGAATGATGAGAGAATACCAATCTAGAAAACATTGGAAAAGTCTTGAGTCATGAACAGTGGGTGAGCTTGAATTTCACGAACAGTCGGTGAGCATGAGTTTCATGACCTGTGGAGTAAATACAAGTTTCATGTACAATGGGTGAGCTTGAGTTTCCTGAACAGTGGGTGAGCTTGGGTTTCATGATCTGTGGGTGAGCGTGAGGTTTGTGAACAGTGGATGAGTGAGTTTTATGAATAATGGGTGAACATGAGTTTCATGATCTGTGGGTGAGCGTGAGGTTCATGAACAGTTGGTGAGTGAGTTTTCATGAACAGTGGGTGAGTGAGTTTTGTGAGCAATAGGTGAACATGAGTTTCATGATCTGTGGGTGAGCATGAGGTCTGTGAACAGTGGGTGAATTAGTGTTATGAAGTGTATGGGCCAATTTCATATGTCTAGGTTATCGGTGGGTTTTGGAAACATATGGTTTAAACCTAGGTTAAACCCTGGGTCATGTTTACTGTGCATTTCACATGTCTGGTTTTCGGTAATCCTAGTTTAACACTGGGTTACAATTGTATTGCTTGTTTAAACCTGCCCTTGAGGTGGTTTTTCGCTGGGTTTGCTCAAAGTAACTTTTCTTCATGGATAATTTCGGCAGCAAAATCATGTTTTACATCAGTATTGCAGAGCCATGAAATGTGAATGTATTTTAGAGATCATTTGAAGCCATTACAGAAACAGTGGCGTAGCCGTGGGAGGGGGGCAGAGTGGGCCATGCCAGTGGCGTACTCAATATTGTTTATTTGGCTGCCAGGTGCTGCCCCCCCCCCCCCCCCCCCCCAATACAAAATCCTGCCTACGCCACTGTACAGAAACGAATACAGGGTGGGGGTAGGGGGGTTTGAACCCCCTCCCCCTTTAGACAAGATGCCCTTTTGCCTATTTTAGCACAACTGTATAATTAGATCCACCCCTTCACCATGTTAGTGGCGAATGAATAACAAAGCGCTTGAGATATATAGAGGATAATAAATGAGATACCAGTTATTATCAAAATTATGTCCCGAATCAAATCATTTTTAGTTGTCACGAGCTTTAGCGAGTGATAAATGAAAAGTATTTCACTCGGGACATACATTGATAATAACTGGTACTGAGTTTGCTATTCTGTTTATTACCCCAGCTATGTTTTCTCTAAACACCTTTATTTTAGGCGCACATGCACGTGCATGTAGGCTATAGAAACAATGTAAACCACTTTACACACTGTTCTGGGTATTGCTATAACTTTGCATTTTAATCACTTCACAGATAAAAATATAAATAATGATTTGCGTTAAAATGACATTTTGTTATAAATTTAATATTAAAACAGTTTTGAACGCAAACTCATTAAAGTACATGACGTCATTTTATTTGTTTGCCAAATCACGATGATGTTATATTTAGTACTGACAAAGTCATTGGTTTGTAAGCGTCAAATCATCCAGTAATATTGTACTGCATAATATTTCTCATAGACAAAATATGGAAAATATTTTCCCTGTTATAAGTGGTCACTGGGGGTAATAAATATAGTTATTTATTAAATTAGTGAAAATAAACATTTTCTTCATGGTGTATGAACTGCACGAAAACAGGAAGTACTAGTAATGAAAGTTTATCGGTTACCACCGGTATTAAAGCAATAAACGTCTATCATAGACTACAGTCTTATAATGACATACTTTCGTGTTTGTCTCATCTTAATAAAGAGGGAACAAGGCAGTACAGGCCTACAGTTTTGAAAATTTGACCATACGTTACATAGGTGTATCTCGGTGCCCTCAGACGTACGTGTCCCATCTTTTGTTTTTTAATATTATGTTAGAATTAAAGGGAAATGCCAATATCAAAACGTTTATTCATATTTGCATTATTACCAACAGCTATGTAGGGTTCTGTAAGCATTTTTGCATTATTACCAACAGCTGTGTAGGGTTCTGTAAGCATTTGACATGGATTATAACTAATATTGTGAGTAAAATGATGGAAATACATGGTGAAACATTTTCAGGCCAGCTAATTTTCCCAAATATGTCCATAATTTTTGACAGAATGTGAAGGTTTGCTCCACATTTGGGGGGTGGGGAGGGGAGGAGGTAGCTAATCCTCCATCTCGAATGTGAATGCTAATAATATACCGGTAACGAGTTTCAGCTACAAAGTGATGAAGTGTAAGCTATTCCTCACTTATATCCCTTTCCAAATCTGCGGGTAACCCATGTAAAAAGCATGGTTTTGTAAACACAGGTAAAACACACACATGTGAAATACACCACAGGCGTATGTCTTGGTCAGGTTTTTCAGCGTTTTACATAAACCAGTGTTAAACCTAGGTTTTGATATAACCTGGTGTTTTGAAACCCAGACATATGAAATCGGCCCTATGAGTTTCATGAACAGCTTGAGTTTCATGAAGTGGGTGAGTATGAGTTTTATAAACCAGTGGATTAATTTGAGTTTTATGAAAAATCGGTGAGTTTGACTTTCATGAAGTGGCTGTGCACGAGTTTCATGATCAGTGGGTGAGCATGACATTGATTAATAGTTTGTGCATGAGATGCATAAACTGTGGATGATCATGGGTTTTATGAAAAGTGGATGTCAGTTTCATAAACAGTAGGTGAGCATAGTCATGAAAAGTGTGTGTAAAAAAAAAAATCTCACAAAATCTCACACCAGAAGAAGGCCTGTTATGCAGCTGAATAAAATGGCAACTGAAATGGCAACTGGCCTCAGATTACAGTTATCTTCCCATTTGGTTGTCCAAAATCCGGAAGTTTCACCGCACAAGTAGTCTGCTGTTTGACTGTGATTATTTCATGGCAGACAGCTATGAAGTGGCAACTGTTTGACTGAAGTGACAGGGGATAGCATGTAGTTTGTAAACATGTGTAACTTCTTGACATTGAAGACTTGTTTGTGGTAATTCCGGCCCATGCAAAAGTAGTGCTTTTTGTGTAAAATGGGTGTACTCCGGCCTGGTTTAGAGGGTGTGTCTGTTTAAACCAATATGCTGGGAGAAAGAGCTGGACAACAGGGGTTGTCCTTTTCAGGGTATGTGTCCCCCATGCAGGCAAAGGTACATACAAAACTTCACGGGCCTGCTGATATTAATAAAAATGTTATAGCCACTAAGGCTATATAGAAACATATAGCGAAATTAATTGTGGTCTGAGGCCTGATATAGTTCACACATTACACCGGTTAAATGCTTGATTCTGATGAAAGTATTATAACCAGAGAGGTGAAATTACACAGACTGATTGTGCATACCACAAGGAATATGAAAACTAATTTATTTATTTTCTAAATATTTTATTAAATTAAAAAAACATTTTTTTTGAATTTATTAAAAATTAAAATTAAATTTTCAACTTTTAAATTTCAATATCCTCCAAAATAGCATAAAATGACCTCTGATGTTACTACAGGTTGTTGCAATATTTTTTAACAGTTTTGAGCTAATAATTTGGTAAAAAAGAGCAAAAGTTGGATTTTGTTAGTCAATATTGAGATTTTAATTTGTTTTACATATTGAATTTTAATGAGTTTCTCAATTATTGCAATTGGACAGAAGATCTAAATATAATGAATATATCACTACCAAATGTAATTAAACACTTTAAATAAATAGTATACAGTTTTTAACAAGATTAAGTACTCTAATAATACATTTCACCTACCGGGTACATTTATGTAAATTACACACTTCAGTCATTTTTCAAAAATGGTCTTTTATCCTTAGAAAATCTAATAGGCTAATATTCTATGCTGTCTGAATGTATTTATTGTGTTCAGTAATCAGATGCTGGTATACTTGTCAAGTTTATTGCAGAAAATGTGCCAAAAAGGTTAACATTTGGCTTGTAATACATATGGCAGAATAATCCATAATGCATATTCAGTGGTCATTACTACAAACATCCTTCCAATCAAGAAATACTACACTGAGGTATCCCAGACACTGGCACATGACTACACTTGTTAAAAGTTATCACTGGAAACTGAAAAATATGGTGCAAGTACCTCTTGGTAGGATTTATATCAGCATTTTGTGACAAAATCTTCATTTTCAAAGTTGTCGTCAACAAAAAACATATTATGGTGTATACCTAAGTAATATCTGTAGGGCATATTCATATTAATATGTATTTATATGGACTGTTTTGCCTTTTACAAAGTGGCTACATGTCTAATACAGTAAATGAAGTAGATTAAGTAAATACAGCAGGTCAAAATTGAATATGAGGCCTATCATGTCTAATTTTCCCTGAAATTAGTGTGTAAACATTTGTTGCAAATGGCCCCAATTTTGTGACTTTCACCATCCCTCTGACACATTTCTAATAATGTATCATGAATTCAGTCACCATATCTTTACTAAGCCTCCACTTATCATATCTAAAAAACAAAATTTTACAGTTTTAGATTTTTTTGTTTTTCAAAAATTTAAATTTAAGTTTAATATTTCATTAAAAATGAAGTAAAATCTAATGAGTGATTTTTTGTCCTTTAAATATTTCAAAATCTTTCCAAGACAACACTGTGCAGATAGAACATATGTAGAAGAAAAAATAGCTGCTCATTGTATGAAGAAATTCCAAAATTTGATAAAGTTATTACATTTTGAAGTTGGTGTCCCTCAAGTTTCCATTGCTAAAATTGGCCATGGCAAGGCACTGTGGTAGGTGTTTTAACACAGCCTCTATATACTCTCAGTTTAAAGGTGACATACCGATACTTACTGAGCATTGCTTTAATATGTATATCATTGGAATGCATTAGTGTGGGCCAGTTTTTAGGGGGAAAAATGGACTGAAAGGCCTCAGATTACAGTTATCTTCCCATTTGGTTGCCCAAAATCCGGAAGTTTCACAGCACAAGTAGTCTGCTGTTTGACTGTGATTATTTCAAGGCAGACAGCTATGAAGTGGCAACTGTTTGACTGAAGTGACAGGGGATAGCATGTAGTTTGTAAACATGTGTAACTTGTTGACATTGAATACTTGTTTGTGGTAATTCCGGCCCATGCAAAAGTAGTGCTTTTTGTGTAAAATGGGTGTACTCCGGCCTGGTTTAGAGGGTGTGTCTGTTTAAACCAATATGCTGGGAGAAAGAGCTGGACAACAGGGGTTGTCCTTTTCAGGGTATGTGTCCCCCATGCAGGCAAAGGTACATACAAAACTTCACTGGCCTGCTGATATTAATAAAAATGTTATAGCCACTAAGGCTATATAGAAACATATAGCGAAATTAATTGTGGTCTGAGGCCAACTGTTGAAATTAGAATAGAGATAACCATTTTGGATTTTTTCTGAATTGCCATTCATGTATATCAGTGATTTTACTGTAAGTTGCAAATCTTCCACTTTATTGGCTCTGCTAACACAGAGCCAATGAGAATAACTTTGTAACACTCAAAAACACCAGTAGGCCTATATATATGTCTTCAGATCAGAAAATATAATTTTACAAGACTCTAACTATTGCACCAATGTCGGGTTCATTAATATCTGTATCGTTTTGTTATCTACATTGATATGTTAATGTAATAAAAAAGTATGTCGTTTTATAAGAACCCTACAAATGTTTCGACATATGGTCTTTACATGGTACATGTATTACACAGATTTGTACAGTGGTGAATGTGTTTGATTGTTTTGATGTATTCAGCAACATGTTTGACTGGGGTCACCGAACCCACTGTGTGTTAACTCCTTGATAGTTTTCTTACTCAGTTAATTGAATTAAGTTTAGAAAGAGTCCGGCATTTTTCAGAATACATTCTTGTTGGTTAGGTTTTATTGGTGTATTTACATTTACTAACTAATAAAATATATTTTTACAAGAACAGATCTGAAGTGGAATAGAGGTGGGAAGAACTAGAGAAAATGTCTTTTGAAAATTGTTTAATATTTGTTTGTTAGACAGTTTCTCGGTCAATTCATTCATTTTAACTTATTTTCGTGCTTATATCCAATTAAGGTTCAAGCACACTGTCATGGGATGTTTGTCCAGGACAGTGGGTTAGTTGTTAGTGGTTAGTGTTTAGTGAAAGAGAAGAGGGGTGTATAGTGGTCTTACACCTACTCGTTGAGTCATTAAAACTCGCACTGGGTGGAAGCCGGTACTGGGCTGCGAACCCTGTACCTACCAGCTTTATGTCTGATAGCTTAACCACGATACCACTGAGATCGGTACTCTCAGTCAATGAGCTGAAATACCAACCAAACTGTGTTGTTAAACTGTTTTTTAAGAAGCCATTCAATAATTATATAAGTAATATAAATCAAAATCTGGCATTCTTTATACCAGTGAACCACGACTGGTACATCAAAGGCTGTGGTATGTGCTATCCTGTCTGTGGGATGGTGCATATAAAAGATCGCTTGCTGCTAATCGAAAAGTGTAATCCATGAAGTGGCGACATCACGTTACCTCTCTCAATATCTGTGTGGTCCTTAACCATATGTCCGACGCCATATAACCGTAAATAAAATGTGTTGAGTGTGTTGTTAAATAAAACATTTCCTTCCTTCCTCCTTCGTCATACCACCTTTCTCATTTGTAACACTAAGTCCTCTCTTCTGTCCTAACTCCCTCTTCCACTTTTTCTATCACTCTGATATAATTGGAGCAGGATTTAGCTCTGTCAGTTGAGTGCTCGCCTGAGGTGCTTGCATCGCAGGATCAAACCACCTCGGTGGATCCATTCAACTGATTAGTTTTTTTCGTCACAACCAGTGCACCACAACTGGTCATGATACATGTATGTGCTTTCCTGTGTGGGAAAGTGCATATAAAAGATCCCTTGTTGCATTAGGAAAAATGTAGTGGGTTTCGTCTGATGACTACGATTCAGAGTTACCAAATGTTTGACATCCAATAGCTGATGATTAATTAATCAGTGTGCTCTAGTGGTGTCGTTAAAGAAAACACACTTTAAAAAATAAAAAAGATTATGCAAATATTTGTTGTACATATACATGTAGTTAAATACTACTACACACATCTGTGTATTAATTAATACAGATTAAAGTAATGTTATGTAAACCCTGAGTATAAGTAGAAAAGCTGAAGTTGTTATATGTACTGCTGTAATGCAAATTTAATGTTCTATGATTAGCATTATTATGGTTACGTAGACTTATTTTGAAGTAAAATGTCAAAGCAGTATGAATCAGAATTGTTTTTAAACATTTCTAAGGTCGACAACAGTAACTTTCGCCCACTTGTTTTGGCTTCGTACACAATAAATATAACATACCTAATGGTAATTTTTTGATATGATATATTTGACAAAAGGTACTCTTTTATTTTCATCTTTTTAAACTTAAACTAAATATTTTGTCCAGAATTATGAAAAACAAAAACATACCAACCTTTAAACAGCATTGTCTGATCGTTATAGAATTTTAACAGGGGTCAATGTTAGTAGACCAGTTTTTATTTTAATGTGGTGAAGCATTGTAATAATACAGCTAAATTTGAATTTGGATGACGTCACTTTACATCTCCTTACAATAACAATTCACTGGGTACATGACGTTTCCATTTTCAGAATGCTGGAAAAATTCCAATGCAAAATTGCTGTTGAAATTTTTTTGTTCGAACACCTGGATGTGTTTGAAGAAAATTTTGTAATTAAAAAATTACGGATTTCAAGTGAAATTGCAGTGAGATATGTTATATTTATTGTGTACGAAGCCATAACAAGGGTGTGAAAAGTGACTGTCATCGACCTTAATGCTAGGTAACCAAATGATACAATATACCCATGAAGAATGGAGATGGAAGGGTCTACAAAGTAATTTTTATTGCCTTTTGGAATTGCTTTCATTTAGCTAATTTGGCAAACTTTCAAAATTGCTATCTGTTACGGGTTTTATGTCCCATCAGTAGAGAGCAGAATCTGATGTACAAATTTAAACTGGTTTTTGCTGGCATGCAATACATAATGCTATTTAATTTACACTTCAAAACACACAAAAATGTATAAACTCAAATGCTTAACAGTTTAAAGACAACTATTAACAATAATTACAACAAATACCTAACAACCAAACTGAAAGAATCGGGGAAAACTTCAACTACAAACACATGTGTAATTGATTATTACCTAACATATATTAAAAACGTAAATTTTAGACAAGCAATTACAAGATTAAGGATTTGTGCTCACAGACTAGAAATAGAAACGGAACGATATAGAAAAGTTGAGAGAAAAGATTGATAATGATAGTCTGTGTAATCGGGGTGTAGAGGATGAAATACATTTCTTGACAAAATGCCCCTCAAATTTAACCCTTAGGAATATATTATACACAAAAATAGAAATATACTGTCCAGATTTTACCAGCTTAACTGACTTGGAAATGGGGTTTTTTTTCCTTCCTTTAATGGATAAGTTTTATATTGGTATGTGAATTCACCATTTGTTCTAACATTAGTACATACATGTATGTATACCCCAACTCCATTTTCCATTAACACTTCAATCCTTTAATTAACAGCTTTTATATAAAAAATTTTTTTTTTTACAAATGATTTTCTTAATCTGTTTCATGAGATGAGGCAGTTTGTAATGTTACAGGTTTCTTTTTCAATAATTACATTGATCTGTAGATATTTTGAAAAGCTTTTGACAGTTAATTACAATTATGACAATTTGATGCCTACCCCAACTGAAGTTCCTTAATTGATGCACAATGAAAACACAGTACTGGTAACGTATCAGTGGTGCTTAACAAAATTCATTGATTGGTTTATGGATCAGTAATAAAAATGTCTGATCATATTTCAGCATTTAAGGGTCCAATTTAAGCAATTGCTGGATATGTTAGACAAGTGATTGCCCAATCAGGGAAAATAAACAGAGAAAATTGTTTAAGCGTGATCACTTGGGCAAGTTAGACTCGATTTTGAACCAGATATATTAAGTAATAAATATTATATTATTGTAATAAATGATAAAGGTTGTGTTTTTTGTTTGTTTTTTTCAGCTGGTTCGGTTCTATGGAGTCTTGTTTCCTGTCTTCCTGGTTGGGGTCTTGTTTCTGGCACTGCATGGATGTTTCCTGGCTTTTGCGACAGGTTCATTAACATTTCTTAATCTTCATAACCATTTGCAGATTTAAAAAAAAAAAAGGTATTCTAACTGGGTATGTGGCGGGATGTAGAACTGTGGTAAAGCGCTCGCTTGATGAGCGGTCGGACTAGGATTGATTCCCGTCAGTGGACCCATTGGGCTATTTCTCGTTCCAGCCAGTACTCCACATCTGGTTTAACAAAGTCCGTGGTGGTATGGTGCATAAAGAAGATCCCTTGCTGCTTATCGAAAAGAGTAGCCCATGAAGTGGCGACAGCGGGTTTCCTCTCTCAATATCTGTGTGGTTCTATAACCATATGTCTGCGGCCATATAACCGTAAATAAAATGTGTTGAGTGTGTCATTAAATAAAAGATTTCCTTCCTTCCTTGTAACTGGATACATCTACTAGATGTGTGCAACAGCAATGTGGGAAAAAACATCTAGTCTATTAACTTCTATATAATATATGTACATGTACATGTATGTATGGCCACAAATGCAACATACAGATTAATCAAACATGTTGCCTTGTACGACATTGTATTTCAGTTGTTTACAGGTACGTTCCAGGTAATGCTGGTTCTTTAGTACATTTCTAACCAGTGCACCACAACTGGTCAAAAACAAGAAAGAAACAAATTTTTATTTAACGACTCACTCAACACATTTTATTTACGGTTATATGGCATCAGATATATTGTTACGGATCACACAGATATTGAGAGAGGAAACCTGCTGTCATGACTACCCTTTTTCGATTAGCAGCATGGTATCTTTTTTATGCACCATCCCACAGACAGGGTAGTACATACCACGGCCTTTGATATACCAGTCATAGTGCACTGGCTGGAACGAGAAATAGCCCAATGGGCCCACCGACAGGGATCGATCCCAGACTGACCGTGCACCGAGCGAGTGCTTTACCACTGTGCTACTGGTCAAAGGTCATGGTATGTGCATTCCTGTCTGTGGGAAAGTGCATATAAAAGATCCCTTGCTGCATTAAGAAAAATGTAGTGGGTAGTCAGAATTACCAAATGTTTGACATCCAATAGCCGATGATTAATTAACTACTGTATATTTATTGTGTACGAAGCTAAAACAAGGGTGCGAAGAGTGACTGTCATCAACCTTTATACAGACCACTTCACCTAACCTCTTCCATAGTTCCAGCCAGGGCACCACGACTGGTATATCAAAGGCCGTAGTATGTGCTATCCTGTCTGTGGTATGGTACATATAAAAGATCCCTTGCTACTAATGGAAAAATGTTGAGACTATAAGCAAAAATTACCAAATGTTTGACATCCAATAGCCAATGATTAATTAATCAATGTGCTCTAGTGGTGTTGTATAAACAAAACAAACCTTACTTTTAAATTAGTAACTTGTGGTGGGTTGGGAGATATACTCTATATCCAAAACAAATGTGTTTGTTACACATGCTTAATAGTATGTATAAGTAAGAAATTAGCAATCACATGACAACCTTTATTAGCTTATAGGGCTACTACAAATTAGACAAAGATAGCAGTTTGAGTAACCTTCTTAATGCAGTAATGGTCGTTCTTTTGAAAAGGATACACAATAAATTTGTAGATAGCATTAAAACATTTTCCTAATAATGTTCAGATTGTTAGTCAAAATCATGTTTAATTGGCAGTAAATTCAGGTCAGCCATTTTTTATTTTAAAATACAATTATAATAAATTATATTTTCATTGTCACATAGACAGGATTCCTAGTGGTCTTTAAATTCCTTTAAAGTCTTTGAATTTGATAAAATGATTTTTAGGTCTTAGAAAGTGTTTGAATTGTAATAAAAGTCTTTAAAATTCTTTAAATTCTTGTATTGTGTTCATTCTTTCATTTTATTGTTAATTTTTTCTTCAATCATCGTCAATATTCTGACCTTCCTTCTGCTGGCGTAGCTACATCATAACACAATACTTTTATTTACAATGTTTAACCTGTCGTGATGCATGTAAAAAAAAAAAAATCTTGCCATGAAAAGCAACATAAACGAACTCAGGGCTCGAATTTAATGGCGGCACCGATGGCAATTGCCGTCGTTGAGATATAAATTGCGGTAGGTAGAGAACATCACCGATGGCACTTTTCTGCCGTCGTTAAAGCTCCTCAACAATGGTGAAATGTATACACCTGGTGTACATTATCTGCCAGTATTTAGCATTTGCACATTTAAAAGATGTCTACATATAACAAGATAGCCTTTCAGTCAGGTTTATTTGCTGCAAATGTCACTTTCAGGTTCAAAATTGCCATCGGTGGACTGTTTCACCCATGACAATTCTTTTAAAAATTGCCATTGGAGACTAATTCTTAAGTTAGAGCCCTGCGAACTGATGCATTCTATTGTCTTTGACCACTGTGTAAAAGTCTTTAAAAGTCTTTGAAAATAGTAGTTAAAAGTCTTTGAAAGTCTTTGGATTTGTTTGATATTTAAGGCTATATGAACCCGGAATTTGTTTGGTATTTAAAGCTATATAAACCCTGATAGATGTCCATGTCTGTGTTTTCTTTCTGTAGGTAAGCCTGTAGACAGCCCAGCCCAAGTTATTTGGCAGTATGGAAGGCCATATTTCGTTCTACCTTTTGTGTTCATTCTACGCTTCATTCAAAGGTACATGTAACATTTCTCATGTATGTCTGACTTTCTTTTTGTCTTGCTTTTATGAAACATACCTTTTGGTCTCTACAATCTTTATATATTTTAAAATTATTTGCAGCAAACTCAGGAATGTTCCTAATGAAACAAAAACTAGATCCTTAAATGAAATGGCCCCAATGTGAACTATTCCTGGATAGTTTTTACAATGATCCAATCCTTCATTTGTGGGGGGAAAAAGCTGTTTATTAGTTTATTTGTATTGGAAACAAATGACATAAAATGTCAGAAATGACATGTACTTACATATCTGTACATAAAATAAATAACACTCACATGTCCCCACTAATTTTGATTAGCTTGAGAGAAAGAAATAAGAGAACAGTTCTTATTGTAGACTAAATTTCAGTCACTATTAGTGTTGTAATGTTTGTATCAAGTTCAAAGATGTATTTTTGGACTCGATGGCAGTAATGTGATATTCAATGTCCGTTAGTCGGTTAATTTCCTGACATTGTGGATGAGTGTTTTGGTTGCAGTCACCATCTCCTGTTAGTGCTGGTGTGATCCCTTATTTCTTTCCATCATATAATTCCCCTACAATATTTTGAAGATTGAGATTCCACCGACACATTTAAGGTTTTACACTCTCCTCAATTTTTCCTTAAACCGAAAGTTTGGTATGTGTTATTCTTTTCTAGCAATGTTGTAAAATTCCATCAATTGATTCTTATATTTCTACTTATACTCTAGATCACTTTTGATTCCTATATCATCAGGTTTTTTTTTAAATTTTCATTGTTAGTTTCCCATCAACCTCCAATGTGCTATCGAGTTTGCCACGAGATGACAAGGAATTTCTTGAAGATCAAGATCTGTGGTTTTCTGCCTTGCCCTTTATACTGTTTGTTCTGGCATTCTGTGTCACTTACTGCCACTGTTTACTGGTGGACTTCAAGACCTACATATTCAGCAGAGTTCTGGCTGCACTCTTTTCCTGGTGAGTGACATTTTATAATCATGAAAACCAGTGCTCCACAACTAGGGAAAAAAATAAAAATTAAAATGTCATTGTGTGAATTGTTCTGTCTGTGACTCGTGACTTGACAAAGTACAAATAAAAGAACCCTTGTTGCTAATTGAGTCAAAGATGGTAGGCATATGGTAGCAGCAAGTTACTTCTCTCACAATGTAGAGAGTGTGATCCAAAAGTGGCACAGAAGATTGAAAAGTGGTTGCCAGATCTGCATGTGGCAAATATGCCATTTATAACCTCGAATAGCTAAATAACGAAGTGGTCAACCTTTAAAAAGTACACAACTGTTTGTTAAATTAATGTTGCATATTATACAGTATGTATTTCTTAATGCCACATGTACAGTGTATAAGTATGTTCTAAAATGTATATTGCATCAGTGTGTAACAATAATAGTTGTAGTCATAATTACATTATTTTTCACTTCCACTTTGTCTCAATTTAGCAGTTGCTTAAACAAATGTAGGTTTTTGAGGCTTAAAAAGATATGCCAAAACTAGAACAGTTACTGTATTAATTTCATTTCACATAGTATCAAACATTTGCAAAAAGTATAATACATGTATTGTTTTCTTCTGCAAGGCTTCCAGAGTGGATGATTTCACCTGGAAAATACCTCATCATAGCTTGCGGTCTTCTGGCTGTAACATCGTCTTTAACTTTGTGTGGGGCCACTGGAATACTCATCTCATTCGTCTTAATTATGATAAAGGTAATTAGTCGGTTAGAGTGACAGGATTTCTTTTTAAATAACCAAACATTGCATTTATTTATTTAATTATTTATTTTGTGAAGAAATTATCACACCAAATTTAAAGGAAAAGTAAAAAGCTCAACAAGTGGTTATAAGCGCTATAGTTGTAAAAAGCTCAACAAGTGGTTATAAGCGCTATAGTTATAAAAAGCTCAACAAGTGGTTATAAGCGCTATAGTTATAAAAAGCTAAAGTTTGTTTAGTTTAAGGACATCACTAGAGCACATTGATTTATTAATCATCGACTATTGGATGTCAAACATTTGGTAATTCTGACATATAGTCTTAGAAAGGAAACCCGGTACATTTTGCCAGGGATTTTTTTTATATGCACCATAACACAGACAGGATAGCACATACCATGGCCTTTGATATACCAGTCGTGATGCATTGGCTGCTAGTTATAATGTCAGATGCTATGAACAAAATGGAGGGGAATGATTAGTTGATCCCCTAACTTAGATTATGGGGAGTGGTTTAAGATGTAATATTGATACCATATAAATTCACATGCTAAGGGGAGCTAACAAATTACTGTCCTTGAATTCGTGTCAGGGGAGTACTAATGGGCGCAAGATTAATAGCTCCCTTAACTGGTGAGGTCTGGGTAGAGGTATAGCATAACCGGCCTTGGTGGTGTCGTGGTTAAGCCATTGGACATAAGGCCGGTAGGTACAGGGTTCTCAGCCCGGTACAAGCTCCCACCCAGAGCGAGTTTTAACGACTCAGTGGGTAGGTGTAAAACCACTACACCCCCTTCTCTCTCACTAATCACTTACCACCAACAACAAACCCACTGTCCTGGACAGACAGCCCAGATAGCTGATATGTGTGCCCAGGACAGCGTGCTTGAACCTTAATTGGATATAAGCACAAAAATAAGTAGAAAGAAAAAGAAAGGTATAGCATAATTGGCCTCAGAAGACCAACACATTGTGGTTTGAGAGATAAGGACTGAGATGTGGAGCTGGACAGCAAATGAAAGTGAAAGACAAGTGTTATCAGGATAGGAAGAACCCCATCCAACCCCTTTCCTCAACCTACCCCCAGATAAAAACAACAGCTGAATGACAATAAACCTCTCATTGAAAATGGCTGGCACCAAAAAGACAGGCATTTATTAATGTTATAGAAATTATTGAATAATGGCACTGATGTCATTAGGTACACATACATGTGTCCAACAAATTGTTTTTAAAAGTTGGATGTCAAGGTGTAAAAAGAAAGAGTTAATTAATAATAAGATTGTTGTAATCTATCTGTGTGTTCATATAAAATATTAATTGTTTTAGTTAAATGATTGTATCAAGTTTTATTTGGTCAAGTTTCAAATAAAATTTCATTTATTTGGTCATTTCAGTTACTATGATTGTATCGAGATTCATTTATCAAGTTTCAATTTTTTTAATATTAATCATTACAGTTACTACGATTTTATCGAGATTCATTTATCAAGTTTCGAAAAATATTTATATTAATCATTACAGTTACTACGATTGTATTGAGATTCATTTATCAAGTTTCAATTTTTTTTATATTAATCATTTCAGTTACTACGATTGTATCGAGATTCATTTATCAAGTTTCGAAAAACATTTATATTAATCATTACAGTTACTACGATTGTATTGAGATTCATTTATCAAGTTTCAATTTTTTTTTTTTTAATCATTTCAGTTACTACGATTGTATTAAGCTTCATCTCAAGTTTCAATTTGTTTAATATAAATTATTTCAGTTACTAGGATTGTATTGTTTCACTGTGTCACATTTTAATAAGATTATATGAATAATTTCAAGTACTATGATTGTATCAAGCCTCATCTCTGTCACGTATAAAATATTTATGAATCATTTCAGTTATTACGATTGTATCGAGTTTCTTCTGTGACACGGCTGAGAGAGGATCGAGCAAAACTGGCGTACTTCTTCCTCATACTCATGCTGTGTATGTGGTTGATGGCGCTTAACATTCCATCCTTACTGATGTGGGTAAAATCTCTCAAGTAAGTACCAGTGTTTCCCCCAGGATTTTTGTTCAGAAGGTTGGCAAAATAGTTTGATTGTAAACTGAGCCTCCAAAGGTGGCGAAAATGGTAGGGGGTTCAGGGGCATGCTTTCCCATGAAAAAAATGTGTACTTTCAATTGCTTTTAGATGCATTATGGAGTATATGTGGGTGTCATGTACACTTACAGAAGGATATATTTTAAGATATATTTTAATAATACTGTTTATTATTATCAATTATTACATAATGAAAATATATCTGCATTCTTATTGGTCAAAAACCAGTCACATGATCATCCGTAAATAGTGATATTGCCCCGAGATGGTTCCACCGGTCCATCAAAAGTGATATTGCCCTGACCAATGAAGATAAAGATGAAACAAAATTCTATCCAATTAAAGCCGCACACCCTAGTTCCATCCAGCGAAAATAAATTATAATTTGGTTAATCTACAAACCTGTAACACACTTAGATCACGTTTTTATCAAATGGAGTAAAAAAGCAGGTTTTATATCAATAAATACCATGGGAATCCCCATGTCCCAATTGCTTGAAATAATTTTGAAAGTTAGTATTCTGATGTCACCGGTAGATGTCGCTCGAAGCACAACAATGCCTACGTCACGACAAATTTCACAGACTTGGGGTGCGTTCGTTTCACCTCTCCTGGACATGTTCCAACTGTTCTGTCCTGGTTGTATCCCCTCTCCAGATATCGTAAGACTTAGCAAAATTATTGATTTTAAGGGTTTGAGGGTTTGTAACATTTTGTATTGTGACACTTACTTGTCTGAACTTTATTGTTACTGAAAATGTTCACGAACTGTGAAGAAAAATCTCACAAATGAACAACAACAAATCGGATGTTGATTGCACGAACCGTGCACGAGAAAACAAACCGAACCAAAATGATAACGGTCACGTGATATACCAACGTCTGTGACATTGAAATGGAAATATCCCCTCTAAAAATAGAATGGACCTCGCTTGCTTAACGGTTTTTTCTCGACAACACATCTTGTGAAAAAATGCAAAAAAATGCATTTCGTGGTTTTACAAACATCAGGATTACCAAAAAGCACTTCAGGTGAATGGAAATGTGTATTCTAAATAATAAAATGTAAGTAAAGTGCAATTTTATTTGTGAAAAATGGGGTTTAATAGCGAAAAACAACGCCGTAATGGTTAACAAATAAACGTAACTAGGGTGTGTCCCTTTAATGAGTAACGTCAACTGCTAATTCTAATGTAAACAAACACAAGCTTGTGACAAAACGCTTTGCTGTCCTTCAGCAAAAAAATAAATATCTTTAGTCATACTGAGTTTAATTCCGCAAATACGACCAAAACAAGGTCAGTAATCAACAAATTGTGTATGGTATATATCGCAGATTTAGAAACATACATTTGGAGGGTAATCGGTAACTGTTCAGTATAAATGTATGTTCAGATTTATCACATTTTGGGTTTTATTTTGCTATTAATATGATTTTGACACTCTTACTGGTTATGTCTCGAATTTGATTTTTTTTGTCTTGGTAATGTTTCAGCTGTTTATTTTCGCATTCCTCTGCGTGTCATACAACATCATAGGATTACGTGACGTCACGAAATCCCATTAGTTTTAATGCATTGCGGGAAATTATAAGCGTTCTGATAAACAAAGCAGGGATGTACGAGTCTCATGGATGAAATTATGTAATAAAACAATTATTGACCACATTTCAGGCAATATCATGTTTTATGGACCAAAGAAATTGATATTGACTGAGGCCGTTATATCAATTTCTTCGGTCCATAAAACATAATATTGCCCTCAATGACGGTCAATAATTGATAAATATTTGCATAATGTCAAAACAATAATTTGAAAAGGAAGTATAAAATTATTAGTACACTGCTAGCACACCTCATTCCCAATGGGGTTTTTTTTGGTAATTCTTTTTGTAATATCAGAGTTTATACGAGTCATGGATATCCTAGACAGTCATGGATTTGCAAATTAGTTTGATAATGTTTTCTCCTATTTAAAATTTAGCAAGAAGAGATTGGCAATTTGCATCAATACATTTGTAATATTATTAAATTATTTTGATGAATTTACCAAAATCCTTAAAAATTACTTTTTTAAAGTCATGAAAACTGACATTAAAAAATCATAGAAAGTCATGAAATTTGATTAAAAATAAAGTGCATAAATTCTGATTACATACAAGGAATTTATTTCCATATTTTCCTTAACAAAATGGCCAGCTGTCAGCTACCAAAAAACCGCATTGTCATTATAATATGTTATTTTTCAGATACAATCTCCGACTCTATCCTGATCCAAGTAGGACAGCTGGAGTTATCCTCCCTATCATGACAATCCTGATTCTTGTAGATGACAGTATCTACAATCTCAATGAGTAAATACATTTGTTGTTTTTACACCCGTATATTATCTAAAATTTAAGATTCTTTACATTTGGTTATTTTATTAAAAAACATGTATGTAGTGAGACCTTATATTCCTTTCCTTTTCTTTTTCATAATTTCATTTCCTGTGTACTTATTTTTGTGCTCATATCCAATTAAGGACCAAGCACGCCATCCTGGACACATATCTCAGCCATCTGGGCTGTCTATCCAGGACAGTAGGTTAGTCTTTATTGAGAGAAGAGGGTGTAGTGGCCTTACACCTGCCCAATGAATTGTTAAAACTTGCTCTGTGTGGAAGCCAGTACCAGGTGGTGAACTCAATACTTACCAAGTCTGACAGCTTAACCAGAATTTTCCTGTTTTTTTGTCAGATTTCAGCTATTTTTCAGTAAAATAATTTTCACAAAGTAGATTGGATCTGAAATGCCGAAAAATTACCTATATTTAGCTATAGTAAAGAGGTTTTTCTTTTCAACATAACCTGTCCTCAAACTAGTGCATATTCCCCTAACAATAGTAGTCTGGTTTGAACATCCCAACAGCCAATAGGATGGCCTAAGATTCTTCTACTGTGCACCCCTTCCTGTCCCAGTCACATGACTATAACTTTCTTCTTTTTCCTTCGCTCTTATGGTTTGGACGTCCTGGGTTTTTGCTCTGTCATAATCTGAGCAATCTATCCTTTTTACTTGGTTTATTTGAGACTTTAATGTTTGTAACACATTTCTAAATGTTGTCACTTTATTATTGTACAATTATTTTGGTTGTAAACACTTTATTTAAAGTGTTCTTTCCAAATTATTAATTCTTATGTATGCTGGTCAACAGTTTCAGAAATATTCTCCAAAGCTTGTTTAAGATCAGTTCAGCTTTGTTTTCTAAATGGGTATCACATCCCGGTGCTTAACCACTACACTATCGAGACCAGTTCTTTTAATAGTTTTATTTCCTCCTCTATTTTTCAGGATCCTGTGTCAGGCCTCCGGCTGGTTGATTCTCATTGTCACGGTGATATCACAAATCTACTCCATGGTGTCTCTGTACAGACTTCCTTACATGATCATTGCAGTCATCTTCATCACCATCATACCTAAAGCTTGGAAAATAATCACAGACCTGATGAATCCAGAAAAAAGAAAAGACGAGTAGTCAGTGATCTGTCTTGTTTTCCTCCACATTCCGAACAAAAATAAGAAAATAATCACAGACCTGATGAATCCAGAAAAAAGAAAAGACGAGTAGTCAATGATCTGTCTTGTTTTCCTCCACATTCCGAACAAAAACGAGAAACATCAGCTTATTTTTATGTGTTTAAACATGTTTTAATTAAAATGTACAACATTTTTTATAGGTGGTAAAAGGATGTGTGCGCATGACAAATACTTTCAGATGCATTTTAATTAAGTTTTAAAACATTGTATTGCTTATAAAAAGATATATGTGTGTATGATTACTTTGAGATAGTTTGTTGAGTATTTCTGTTGATTCAAGTACAGTGTCATGTGACAATATATTCCCTTGATCTAATCTGCAATTTATTTTGTTTCAAAGACAGGATTGCATAGCATTTAACCTACTAAATGGGTCAATAAAATACTGCTGAACCATTCTGTATTGCATAATGAAAGTATTGTCAGCTGCCAGCAGTGGCCCAAACTACAGTGTACATATAGAACATATGGCGATTTCATCTATAGCCTACACAAAAAGTATTGTGATGTTAGCTGTTACTCAGACAGTAAAAACAATCAACTCACTGCAACCTCTATCACATGGGCTGCATTCAACCAGACTGAGCAGAAAAACGTCTGCTAGACTGGTTTAGGTGCCCAATGTTAAACCAGATGGCCACATCGGGAAACAATCTTTTTAAATGTCAGTACCGATGTAGAACATAACCTCTAAACTGGGTATCCTTTAAAACTGGACTTTGTCCAATTTAGAATGGTTTCACTGGAACTGAATTATGGCTTAAATTTTATCTATTTAAAATATTTGCAAAACATCTCGGCATTAGCTGAAGAGGAATATAGAGACGGTGTATGTTCCAAGTCGCATAATCTAAGCGATTGCCTTTAGTAGATCAACTGCTATGTGACCATGCCTTTAAGTAAGTGTTTCATACAGTATATGATTGTATATATATGCCTTCAACTTTTGTACATCTTCACATTTCAAGCCACAGTGCATATATTATAACATTGATGGTGCTTTATAATTTTGTTGTGTCATTAACCAAGTTTATTGTCACTTCTGACATAATAATGGCTTGGCTGTGATTGTTCATGTTGTATACATACTAGACAGTGAAAAGATAAATAAAATCTTTGTTGAAAGAGTTGAAGACGGAACTTTAATCTCAACGTGAGAGACATAAATTGACAGTAGTGAATAACAGTTATTGCCGTCATAGTTTAAAATTCTTGAAAACAGGAATGTTTATTTCCATTTATTTCTACTTTGCTCTGATATCATATTATGGGCATGGGTGTGTGTGTGTGTGGAGCTTTAACAAACTCCATACTTACTTTGAACATACATGAGGTTAGGAAATAAGGAAATGTTTTATTTAACGATGCACTCAACATATTTTATTTACAGTTATATGGCATCGGACATATGGTTGAGGACCACACAGATATTGAGAGAGGAAACCCGCTGTTGCCACTTCATGGTCTACTCTTTTCGATTAGCAGCAAGGGATCTTTTATATGCACCATCCCATAGACAGGATAGCACATACCACAGCCTTTGTTACACCAGTTGTGGTGCACTGGCTGGAGCTCGAAATAGCCCAATGGGTCCACTGATGGGGATCGATCCCAAACAGACTGCACATCAACGCTTTACCACTGGGCTACGTCTCGCCCTCATATATAAGGTTACATTCATGGGTCCAAGTATACTGTATATTCATGGTGTTTGAGATTTTCAGCTGAAAGACTTGACCTGGTGACCATATTCATGAGCCTGAAGAGTATGAAGTTAACATTAGTTTGTTTTGTTTAATGACACCACTAGTGCACATTGATTTATTAATCATCGGCTATTGGATGTCAAACAAATGGTAATTTTGAGTCACAGAGATGAAACCCGCTACGTTATAGTAGTCATATGTGGAGGATTTTAAAAAATGTTTCGGGAAACTAAGTTTGAAAGACCCACCCAAATAAAATGAACTGGGGTGATCATTATAAAAATGTTGCTGTACCAACAATGCTATTTTTTTTCTTCAAAATACCACCATCGTTGCCCCATACTAAATTGACAAAGTTAAAGAACAGACAATATGGAAAGCTTTAAAAATGTAACATATTGAAATTGTCAGTGTACATGTAGGAAACAGGTATGGTTTATGTGTGATAATACAAAATGCATTCAGGTGAACTGGCAAGACCCCTAAAATAATATTAAAAATGTAAAATTCTTTACCAATTTTCATTGACCAGAATCAAAATGACATTTGTGAATTCCACAACTTTCTAGGATTTCCCTGACCTGTATGAACCTCGAAAGATTCTTTTAACAAATTATTTGTCAGTATGTTGCAATGTTTATTGGTTGCTATTTTCTTCATAGTATCATGATCTATCTCAACAAAACTAGAAAAAAACTCACAGAAAAGTAACCAGATTTTCAACCCTCTGGATGTCATAGAAACGATTGTTTCCTGTAGCATGTCTACGAAATCATGGAACTGAAGGTACAGTACCCATATCATGCAACATAATTCACAATCACCGTCATTCTGTGATGCCCAATAGCTAATGTATATTTTTGTGTGGGGGTGTCATTCAACATTCATTCATTTATTTGCCTAAAAGCTAAGTTGAAAACCATGTGTTGTCTATAACTATTTTAAAAAATAATTCTGTTTAACTAAAAGTTACTTGCATATGGCTACAGATTTTCTGATCAAAATTGCTATTAATTTTTAACATAAGCATAAATCCTACGTAATCACATGATTCAATAAAAACGTTTCTGATGGGCAGAGGCGGAACTAGGGAGCACCCCCTAAATTTTGCGATAGATATAATTTTATGATATATTAATTTTAATTTTTTTTTTATATGATCCATCTCCAAACCTCCCCCAAAGTTCCCTTGGCATTCCACCTCATGTCACCCCCCCCCCCCCCCCCCCCCCCCCCCAAAAAAAAAGGAGGATTTTCTGGATCAGCCACTGATGGGTTCCAATATTCTCAAAGAACTGAAAAAGTGTTTCCCATAAAATTTGAAATCCTGAGGCCTGAAATTCAACCTTTTACTGACAACTCGAACAGTGTCAATAGTTAACAAGTTTATTTACTTTAAATAAATGCATATGAAAGTGAAATGAGACTAGAAAACAAACCTAAATAAATTCACTATATAATCTGAAATCAACATTATCAAAACTTAATTAAAGAGACAAACAAATGCCAAACATTGGCATAAAACTGATGGTATCCTAAGCATAGCTGAAGAATAAGTCAAGTGGTTCACACAAGAAAATATACCCACCCCACCCCCAACATTTAAGAAATTTATCATCAAAGTGATGTTCAATTTATGGTACTGATATTTCTTTTCTTTTTTTGTTTTCATGTATCATATCTTATTGATATTACATACAATAAGTCCATATACAGTTACAAGGTTGACAAAATAAAGAGGTCAACATGATATTGCAATTATAAATGTTACAAAATTTCAGATTAAAAAATATTTGTACATTTTGTGAGATACATAATTATATATATATATATATTTTTTTTTTTTTACTGGCGTCGTGGTTAGCCATCGGTCTACAGGCTGGTAGGTACTGGGTTTGGATCCCAGTCGAGGCATGGGGTTTTTAATCCAGATACCGACTCCAAACCCTGAGTGAGTGCTCCGCAAGGCTCAATGGGTAGGTGTAAACCACTTACTCCGACCAGTGATCCATAACTGGTTTAACAAAGGCCATGGTTTGTGCTATCCTTCCTGTGGGAAGCGCAAATAAAAGATCCCTTGCTGCCTGTCGTAAAAGTAGCCTATGTGGTCCTTAACCATATGTCTGACGCCATATAACCATAAATAAAATAACATTTCTTTCTTTTTAATTATATTTTTAACTAGAACAATAACATGTTTTAAAACCAAATAACACAAACACTTATAAAAATAAAAAAACTGCATTCCAGGTGAAAATCATATCGGGAAGCAAGAACTTGACATTTTCTCAATATCTTGTTGAAAACCTTATTTTTAGGTTTTTTGTATTGTATAAACATTATGTTCTAAACAAAGAACTTTTAATATTTAATATGTTTCAAATGAAATAAAAGTATATTAAAACAATATACAGGTATTTGTTGTGTTTTAAATTAGGAAGTTATTTAAAATAGGTAGCCATTGTAATCACTTTCCCAAACCATAATTAATCAGTAATGAATTTGTAAAAATAACTGATGCAGACAGCACAATATCTAGTAAAATAAAATAACACATGTAGAGAATTGTAAATACAATTTTTTTTTAAAGTTTGAAGCACTAATACGCAGTAAATAAAAAATAATTTACTACAATAACAAAATAATATTGATTGTAACAAAGATAAAATTTATACAGATATCTTTCGATCGAAGGTATTTATCAATGTTTTGGCAACAGCATGATAAATATTTATGAGCACTTTTAATTCCCGAGAGAGATTTTTTCAAAAACCCCATCACCATCATCATTTGTTTACTTTTCAAACTTGAAGAACATTAATCTGGGCTGCAAAGAGACAGTAAATGAGTTTTAAAAAAATAATCTGAAAAATAAAATAAATGAGTCTTAAACATAGAAAGTACATATATGTAAAGATCGTTGTCTTAAAAAATTAAAAAATAACAAACCGAAAAGATAACAATATTATGATAACTGGAATGTGTAAATAATATAGCTAAATTACACAGTAGCTAAAAATGTTGATATGAAAACACTGGTGTCAATATTCAGAGTTCCATGCCACCATCGATCAGGAAAGTAAATAATCTGTAAAAAAAGAAGAAGAAAAAAGCAACGATGAAATTATTGTTAATAACATGTTAGTTGCTGGTTAAAAAATTTGAATAACTATAAAACTAAACCAAATCACAAGAGTGATACTCTGATAGCTCAAATTACAAGTAACTGTCCAACATTTACTATTTCCCAATAACTAAATTAACTACCGGTAGTAACAAGAATTGTAAGAATTTAAAGGAAACATGTCACGTCACCTATATTTGGCACCAACCATGTACAATTAAATAACCTAAAAAAAAAAAAATTACTTAAAATATCTCCGTAAAAAAACCTGAGATATGAACTCTTAGCGGAAATTGCCGATCTTTAATGAGCAGTGCAATCACATGGTCCGTGACGTCAGAGATGGGTCGCTTGATCTGAAGCCTTACACTTAAAAGCATTAGTCCGTACCATTCATAAAGAATCTAAGACTTGCACAGAGTTTTCGTTTGCAAAAGTTTTGCCGTATCAATTTGAGCTGTTAGTAAATGAAGAAAGCCACACATTTACTTACAACAGTGATACTTAAGAAAAAACGGATAGCGAGTCGGAGGGTGGAGAAACCGATGGTGCCAGACCAGACCGGTCGACCAATTTACAGCCAGGAGCCCGAAAGTAACCCGGAGACAAAACCAAAACCGGGATGCTAATGCCGAGATGTATACTGTTCATATTTAGCATAAAGATACACCTCGGTATGATGTATTTAAATATGTAAAAAAATATAAATGTAGGACAAACATTTTTTTTTTTTTTTTTTTTTTTTAAATCTCGCATTTTTCATGTTCGGGCTGTACATAATGAAATCTGTATGCACAGTGTAAACAAACGCTCTAATTTACGACAAGGCGCTTCACTTTCATTAACCTGACTTGTAAAACAACATAAATGACTTGAGAGTATAATCAACTTTTAAACTAAATATATTTCAATTTGCATCAATAGAACGAAATGGGGTTATAGTATTTTTCTCTCATAAAAAAAAAGTAGCATATTATTAGGCCTATTGGTAGGGTGCGTTAGAGTAAGAACGACCACTCACGATACCCAAGTGATAATTTTCTTTTCTTTGGTACTACGTAATTGGTCAGTTTTGTAATTTTAGATGGGAAAGTCTACTTAATCAAGAGTTTTACAGCATTATTTACAGTAATGAAGCAGGGCGGCTGATAATGTCCATTAACATTGTACTATAGTTGCAACAGGTTACGCCACAATACCCTGTGATCTTAAAAAAACTGGCACGTATTTTGTAAGTACGTGGTAATCACTTACCTGGTCGATACCCTGCAATATACACCTGCCAATCAGGAATCACATGTGCAGGCCACGGAAAGAAAGGACCAATTAACCAAAACAACACTCCGATTCTCAAGTCAGCCCGTGGATGAAACATAATAGTTATTTCGACACCGACAGTAGTGGTTTATTTTGTATTGAACTTCGTGTTACTTTGGGGCTTCGGGCGATGAGGAACGAAGATTAAAAACATTATTTAAAATTATTATTGTTTTCTACACGTTTTTAAAAAAACATATTTAAATACATCGTACTGAGATGTATCCTCATGCCAAATCCCATGTTTGTATATGCCATATTTAATTACTTATTGACGTTTCCTTCTTCGGACGGTGAATACAGATTTTGTTATGTAGGCCTACAGCCCTAACATGAAAAATCTTTTTTTTTCCAAAAAAATAAATAAATAAAAATTTCTACATTTTTGTTTTAACATATATAAATACATCATGCTGAGGTGTATCTTTGTGCCAAATATGTACAATGTACACCTCGGCATTCGCAACCGAGTACTGTTTTTGTCTCCGGATAACGTTCGGGCTCCGGGCTGTAAACAGGCTGACACCAAAGTACTATGCGGTGTTGGTGTCCAATCTTTTCTTTTGCGATAAAATACACGCATCTTTCTTCGGATACAATCCTTTGGAAAACCATAAAAAGACAATCCCGATTGTTTAAACTGTTTATTTTTACACCCAAAGGCCGCGCAGTACAGCACTGTTGACTGAAAAGATCGTAAGCCCCTTACTCCATATATAAACAGTTAACAACAATGGAAGAGTACAGCGGCTCTGACGTCACTTCCCTTTTTTTTCCGAACGCTCATGAATAAATATGCATAAATCGTACTTTGATACTGATTAGCGTAATTTCTTCATTTTAAGTTAACTACACGTATTTTATTGTTATAAAGTTATTTGTATATTATTTTTATATCATTTTGCTTTTAAAATGAGCTATAATATGGTCTCGTGACATGTTTCCTTTAACCAAAGCAATACATGTCCCTACTGGGACCAACAAATTGTTTTATCTATATTTCAAAGGCTTTAACACTGACAAAATTGGGGGATAACTAAATCACCTAGAAAGTAAAACTTGATTTTAACTATATGATAAAGCTATATACAAAATTTCAGCTCTATATCTTGAGGTAAAGTGTATAAAAACAACAGAAACCTATATATGGGGCAAACAGATAGAGGATGGACAGAGAGACTGACAGAAAAACCTGAAGTCCCCTTAGGTTGGACCGGTAAAGGACTTGATAACATGATAACAAATATAAATCAAGCATCATCAAATAAAGACAGAGTTTTTATTAAACACACAAGCAGTTAAGCTAGGGGTGGGGTGAGAGTGTTTTTGTGTGTTGGCCTAAGGTTATAAAATAAGTTTCTCTCTTTTGTTAACAAATTTATGTAACTTGCAGTAACTTCTATATTAAGGAAGAAGGCAATGTTCCCTGAAAACAATGCTTGCCCACTATATAGTAAAGAAGTCTGAATATTTTATTGTGAAAAGACTGGAGATTTCCTTGAACTAGTTACCTCCCCTTGTTTAATTGTACACTCCAGTGGTAATCTCCAGTGGTCAAGTTTCGGATACTCCTCCACCATCCAGTGTAATGTGGTTCGATTTGGGTCAAAGTGCGGCTCATCGTTTGGGGGATACATAAACCATCTCTGAAACAAAGTTACTCATTTAGCACAGGTGTCAAATGTAGCTCAGCAAAATAAATTCTAAAATGAATTAATAAATAAATGAATGACTGAATATAGCCCGAGTACTCTGTAGAGGGCTAGACGGACATTTGGACAGATCCCCCAACTTCGTGTAAGGCAGAATCACCCAGTGGGCGATCACGTGACCTACGTTACGATATAGGTCAGCGAGCGTTGTAATTCTTGCGACTGAGTGTCACAAAGTTTAGCTGAATGTGGGTGCTGTCAGATTTCTTTTTGTAGTGTGTGTATTAGTGATTAATGTGGATTTTTAAAATCAAGTAACTCGAAAATGATCGATGTAAAGGTATTTGACATCAAACATAAGATTGTTGTGGTGTCAGAGCGGGAATCTTTGACTACCGTGTGGTGGGCAGCGATTGCCAGAAAATCACTTAGCTTGGTCTCTGATGCTGAATATCTGTCCAAATGTCCGTCTAGCCCTCTACAGTCAAAGAGTATTCGGGCTAGACTGAATATATAGAAGCAAGATGTTTTAGGAATCCAACCAAATGAATATATGATTGAATGAATGAATGAATGAACATAGTAGCAGCATGGATGTTTGTAGAAAGTTACCCAAATTTCCAGTGAAAGTAAGATCAAACTACATGTATAGTCCGTCCCACAGGGATCGCATTTTTTTCATACTATGTAATTTACTATAAGTTATTTATTTTTGAGCCGAATGATTTGTAAATTGCACACACAAATTATATTTCTTTGTTATTTCCAAAACACTTTTACTTGTCTTCTTATGTCAAACCAAATTGAAATTATTTACAAAAAAAATACATTTTAATCGAATGATGGGATGGACAGTAGATAACCTTGCATATTTCCCACTGATAACTTGTACATTAAAGTCTGTGCTATGTGCTAACCAGTATATGAGATCATGCATGTTAAAGATTCCTTGCTGCTAAGTGGAGGAGTATAGTCAATAGTTGGGTGTGGGGTATGGGAGAATTGTGGAGAACTCGCTTAGGTATTACGATTAACCATCCTTGTTTACTTATTGTATTTTTCGATGTCCCATCAAAGACTCTGATATGTGCTATCCTGTTTGTTGGATGAAAATGACAACCACCAAAAAATCTTTAAAAATGTGCAGAAACTTTTAAAAATGAATGCTAATGAAATAATTTAGTTCCGCAGGAGATATCGCTTCTTATAATCTTGATTGGTCAAATTTTAATCACAAGACAATGTTTTGTTATGTTACTGTGTTTGTTTCAACGCTAAACCTACTATTAGTGACGTCACGCCACTGCCGTTCTGCTAGTTAACAAGTCTACCGCTGACATTAACCCACATTACTGACAATGTTTACAACTGTCGCTAATGAAAAGAATGATAATGGATGATAAAAAGAATACCCCCCTCATGTCTTGTGATATCATAATTTATCAGCACTCGTTGATAAAAGTATAAAATCCTCGGCAAGCCTTGGATTTCATACTTTTATCAACTCGTACTGATAAATTATAATATCACAAGACACTCGGAGAGTACCTCTATTAACAAAAAATCATTCCACCTACTTTTCTGCCAAAAACAACTTCTCCAAAACCTGGTCCATGGAAGTGAAAAGGAACACCTGTGCCAGCTCCTAAAATTAAAGTTGTGAATTAATGTTGATCTGTGTGATTCTGTTACTGATTTTCCATTGATTCCCAGGCCAAGAATGATTATTTCAAGAAAAATCAAGATTGATTTTTCAATAATGCTCTATAGGTAGTAATTACTCTCAGAGACTAGCAAATAGCATCTTATCCAGGTCAAAGTTTGAGATTCACCCAACTTTTGATACAGCACTTAAGAATGCTTCCTGTTATCTTGACCCCCCCTCCCCAATTTCTGTCATATATTTGAAGGGTGAAGTGTTGTAGTTTTTATGTCTGTTGTGTATATGTTGATTGAAACGTTGCGTGTAGCAGTTATACCAACATAAGTTATTGTACTTTAGGGGAATTATAACGAAGCTTTTCTGATATTCAGCCAGAAAATAAATATATGTAAGTCACTGCAGTCTTACCAGCTAGTCCAAAGCTGTAGACCCCCGTCATACCAGGCACGCGGTAAGGTGGTGGCTTGTACACATTAAAGAGCTCTGCAAATTCTGTGTGATTGTTGTCACCAAACCAATACAGGGTTTCTAAAAAAAAAATGTACGAAAAGGTTTTTCATGGATAAATGTTTGTAAAATACTGGTGTTATGTGCTTTAAATAACATCTATTGATTAATTAATTAATAATTTGTTAATTTATTATTCATTCATTAACAAATATAAATTGATGCCTCTTAATATTTTGCATATTCAGGTATGTGCTGCCATTACAAAGAGGGTTATGCTTCTGGCTGTTGTTTGTCAACTGGAGATATACACAGATATATTTGATAATTACAGTATTCTTGTCTTATGATAATTATGACTGTCTATAATTCTAATTGCATATAATATGTACCCCAACCATCACACCGACTGAAAAGTCCAGGGTCCAATTTCACAAAACACTGTAAACCTAGTTTTGCACGTAAACGTAAATCTACAACTAAACCACAATTCTTATTACTACTAATAGTACCACTAATATAGTTTGAAGTTCACATATTTTAATTTCTTTTGTTTTTAAAATGCTCCATTTTCCATAATGGTGTAATTTTCTGTGTTAAATAAATGCCAAACACGTGTAAACATATGGCTGGTATAACCGCTAGTCACAGGTGTAAACTTATGATGTTTTGTGAAATGGGCTCCAGTTACAGAATTCTTTGAGTAAAAAAAGTAATTATTATAAATATACATGTTCCAAAATTAATGGACCAAGCCAGATAACATAATGGTCCACTACATAACATTAACACCCAGAAAATATCCAACTTGCAGGTAAATATATGTATCTATCTATCTATTAATAAAAATTCATACTTCCTATATCCAACTAACAATATTTTAATTGACAGGTTTCACGGCAATGACCTTACAGATCTTTTGACAATTTATTTTTAATCTGACTCAAATCAGTCAATTTACTTGTCACTTAATGTCCAACTGGAAGGAAACGTTTTATTTAATGATGCATCAACACATTTTATTTACGGTTATATGGCATCGGACATATGGTTAAGGACCACACAGATATTGAGAGAGGAAACCCAGTCACCACTTCATGGGCTACTCTTTTAGTTTAGCAGCATGGGATCTTTTATATGCACTATCCCACAGACAGGGTAGTACATACCACAGCCTTTGGTATGCCAGTCATGGTGCACTAGCTGGAACGAGAAATAGCCCAATGGGCCCACCAATGGGAATCGATCCTAGACCGACAGCACATCAGCTGAACTTTGGTGCCAAATAAGTGGGGGTTTTCCAGTCGGAGATTGCCGAATCCATAAAAAATTAAAATGTTTTCATTGCTCAAATAAAATATAACTTTTATTGTTTGTATTAAACATACAAATGGATACAGGTATAGGACAAAATAGAGGCTGTAAAAAATACTATTAAATTATGTTACGGTAACCGTCGTAAATGTTTCCCGTCGTAAATGTTTCGTCAGTTGCTTTTTCGTACACAACGCGGCCTGTTTCCTTTGATGTCCAGTGGGCAGACTAATAGTTGTGGGTTTTTTATGTGTGGAAAAAAGTGTGAATTAGTGGAGTTAGGTGCTGGAAAATATAATAGGGTGCTGGAAAGAGGGGCGGAAACGTGAAAGGAGGGCAGCAAAATGCAATAGCAGGGCAGGCCGCCCCGCTTAAATGGAGCCGCGACAACACTGTATTATTGTGTATATGTAAACCGGTTTGATCACAGAGTCAAGTTCATTGAATAAGCATGATATGAGTTCATTGAATAAGCATGATATGAGTGAAATCTGTCTTTTCTGACTATGTCCTGTTCCTCTTTCACCAATTTAAGAGGCATTACATGTAGTTTACATACACAGAGAAGTCACTTTCTAACCAATGGAAAAACGTTCAGTCTAAATTTAAGGTCTGCCTTCTTGGATACATTCAACACCACTGGCACTGACATTTCACAGTTTCCAAAACATCATTATTATAATTCAACTAGGCACCAGATAGTTAATATATTAGACAGCTGAAAATATATTTAGCATACATCCCATCAGTCTCTTTATCATGTAGTCCAGTGGACATTAATAATTTTAAATACAACAGAAATTGTCTAAATGAGATTTAACAGAGACTAACAAAATTACTGCATCAATATACAAATTTTCAATAAATCACAAAAAATATTGTCTGAACATAAAAATAACACGGGGGCCCGTTGCCAGGATTTTGAGAGGGGGGGGGGGGTCATCTAGGCTTATAGTGAGGCACGAAGTCCATCACATGATGGTGCAAAGCACCAGAGTTGCTTAGGAACACTAATTAATAGGTGTCCGGGAGCATATTGAAAAAAAAAAAAAATCAGTTAACAACTGCCCCTTGTCCCCCCACCCCATACTGGCTACGGGCCTGTAACATACGGTATATCAAATGTGTTTGTCCTGACAGCAATAGAATAATCTATAAAAAGTCTTACTCTTTGTATAAGAATACGTATTTGCAGAACTCAGTCGGATTTTCTTTGATCCATACTTGGAAAGCATTGACTTTTTTCTGCACATATCTTGAAATTTCTGGAAAAAGAAAAACACTATAAACTAAAACAATGTTTTCAATAGAGAATTAATCAAGCTACCATTTCGTATCATATTTATGTCCCGAGTGAAATAAATTTCAGTTGTCACGAGCTTTAGTGAGTGACAATGAAAATTATTTCATGAGGGACATACACAATAAGAAATGGTAGCAAGTTTAATATCTTATTTATTACCTACAATCGATCTTAATTGCCATTGGCTAATTTTGTATAAAAAATGGCTAATAAAATTTGCAAGTGGCTAAAATTTTAGCCAAGCCTGAAATATAATAATAATACCAAATATTCAATTAGCGTAATAGTGATCTCGTGACCAGCAACGCAAAACAGTGTCATCCAGAATTAATACAGCATAATAATCTTAGCTTATTTTAATAATCACAGTTATTCATTTGAATGACATGTATAAAAGCAAAGTCTGAAAGATCTGTAGCTTGTTATTTCAACTTTGTAGTCTTTGAACCAAAGTAATAAAAATGGACCGACAATGCGTGTCAGTTTCAATACACATGCTAGTTCAGGGCCGAAAGACAAGTAAGGCTATCCTTGGCCGAGTTCATCCAGACCAAGCAAAAAAAACCCCCCAAAACCCCTCTGCTAGACTGGTTTATGCTGTCCACATTGGGAAGGGAGCACAATTAAGCAGCCCGACTAAGGTTGGTTTCGGGCGAGGGTTGCATTTGGTGCTATTGAATTTTCAAATGTCCCGTAGGATTTCATTCAAACAGAAAATGGTGAGTAATTTTGTGGAAGGTAATTTTGATGCATAATTTAGAACGGTTCATCGAAACTGAAAATGGAGCTACATGTAATTGATTGATTTGACTTACCCAGTAGTTGCTCGAAAGGTAGCCCCTTCCTACAACTGAAGATTATAGTTAATGATAACATGTAGGCTGTTGGGATATTCAAACCAGTCCATTGGGAAAGGGGGGAGATGCAAACAGGTTGGAGGTCAGGTTAAGTATGAAAAGAAAGTTTAAACATGTTTTTATTGATACAAACTTGACTAATATTTAATTACTTACAACCTTTTTTGTCAAATTTCAATTTTGGCAAATTCAAATTGATCATCCTAATAGCTCTAAATTAATTTTACGCAAAGTGAAAAAAGTAGGTACATCAGAAAATTGGATCAGTGGTTCAACATGTTTAAACTGATCCGTCATTGCAGTCATTAAGTCACTGGATTTGAGACTAGCGGAGTTCATATCCAGATACCAACTAAAACCGTGAGTGGGTGCACAGCTCTGCCAGAAGGTGCAAAGCCACACCAACAACCTGTTTTTCACTGAACATCTGTGTCCTCAAAGACAGCCTAGATAACTAAGAACTGTGCCCATAACAGCAAGCTTGAACCTACTACCTGGACATAAACAGGAGTTTGTTCAAAATAAATGAGTGACTAAATCTGCAATGTGCCAAATATATACTTACGGTATTATCTGAAGCACCTCTGATGACAACAGGCATCTTATAAGCATATCTAAAAAGAATAATTCCTCATTTTTTAAAAAATCAAGATCATAAGCTAATCCAGGTATTTAACATTCATTTGTTTCAGAACTTCTTTTTACACCAATAGTGTAGAAAATGAGGAAGGTGCATAAGCCCCTCTTCTCAGGTCTTGACCATTTTTTTTTTTTTATGACTAAAACATCTTATATGGTCAACCCCCTGGCGACCAAAGTTGACTGGGTTTCTGCCAGAAGGTAAAATGCCACCTCCCCCACACACATGCACGCAGGCACACACACACACACACACACACACAATGTATTGACCAGACACCGGCATACATAAAACAGATATCACACACAATACTAATTAATCTATCGAGACAAATTAATCCTACTTTTACCAGTCTTCAATTTCTCGGTCACAAGTCATGTGACTAGTTGCAAAAAATTCTTTAAGGATTGTCGTCTGCTAGCATTTCTTTTAAGTTCAATGAAATCATTTAACACATTGTTAAATATTTTAGATAACGTTTGTTCATCTCGCATGTGAACTGTTACAGTAATTACAAATCATATCTGTTTACAGTCAAAAGTCGGCAACTGTTTTTATTGTTGGTTACGTGGTCACAACGGCACAGCATTTTCATATCACGCAATTCATATCTACATTTTAAAATATTTTATTTATTTTAACGCATAATATAAACAGATAATTTTTCCATATATAAGTCTAAGTTAGGACCCAAAAATATATCGACACAAATAGAATATTGACTAAATTGTATCAACTAAACCGAGACCAAAATATGATAGTTAATACCCGTTTTGGCCAGGACCCTGCCAGTCGTATAGACACAAATGACACCATAGTGTTCGACTGTAGATTTAAAAATCTTTATAAAGTTTCTAAAATATCAAAATGTGTAAGCTAGTGGTTTCTGTGTTAAGGACATACTTATCTACAAATTCTTGCTGAGTAAGCGAGCTGGCTTCTCTTATGTCGATACTACATGGTCCAGGTTGTGCTAGGAGCAGTTCCTTCTCTGTTGCCCTTCAAAGTACATAAAATACATTTTCATTTCAACTTATTTTCGTGCTTATATACAATTAAGGTTCAAGCATGCTGTCCTGGGCATACACCTCAGCTCATTTTAATTGCTAATTTTTATTTTATTCAGTGGAAAGTAAGAAATTAATGACCCCTTCATGGTCCATTACTTGACGTAGTGAGGGGCCTTGTATGTCTCAATGACCCAGAGAGTTATGCCGGAAGAGTTTAGGCTCCTGTCAGGTAAAGTAACCCTAACAAAAACTTCGAGTGCTGAAGTCAGAGGTATTGGGCTGCAAGACGCACTCTAATAGACCACAATAAAATGCACATACAGCTATTTATGACTACACATTTGAACAATAATGACATGATTGGTGTTCGCCCTGTGATGACTCATCAGGCAGGTGAAGCACTGGGCTCCTTACCTCAAGGGAACTCATCCTCAGGTCCTTCCTGCCTGTCTCGTGGAGCCAGGAGACGAGGAAGTAAAACACTGGCCAGACAAAAACTACAAAAAAATCCTCGATCATCATAATCACAAAAGAGCTTCAGCACTTTATGCACGAAAACCAGATCAGCATATGTTGTATCCAAGAATCTCATCTGAAAGAATCCATGAGCTTCAAGGTTAGAGGGTACCAGATCTTCAGAAGTGATCGCAGTGAAAGAACCAAAGGTGGGGTTGTCACTCTGTTTAGGAACAACATCAGTGCTACTGAAATCATTAGATATATGGAGGAAGCTGAAATGACTGAGGTCAAAATCAAAACAAAAGCAACCAAGTTTCACATTGTAAACTTTTATTGCCCAAATGACAAAGAACTCTCCCTTGGTGATATCCAAACCTCAGACAGTAACTTTCTCCTAGCTGGGAACTTCAGTGGCCAATCCCAGAACTGGGGATACAACAATATTGACAAAAGAGGAGAGGAGATCAGGGGTTTATCCAGGTGTTGTATGGTACCGAACACTGGCACCTTCCCAAGGTGGAACTATAAGAAGGTCAAATGGGAACTTTTCATGATTTGCACTAATGAACTGACCAAAGACATTGAAGTGCAGGGAAGGAATATAGTGAAGGAATTCAATCTCCAAATCATTAAAGCTGCAAAAGAAAATATTCAGTATATACGCTCTTTACTGGAATGACAAACAGCACAAGATGAACTGAACCCGACAAGGGAAGAAGCAGAGACCAACTCCAGCCAAGACAACAAACTAAGGCTCCAGCATGCTAAAGCCAAATATTTGAGAACCAAGCTTGAATCCAAAAGAAAAAGCTGGAGTGAAAAAAAAACATTGCACTCAGCCTTGAAAAGGACATCACCAAGTTATGGAGGCTTACAAAACTGTTGAACAAGGAAGAATCCCAAGGATAAAAGATCACTCTAATGGAGAATGGAAATATAATCATAGGTAACAAATCTGAAGACCTTTTTGCAAAGTCCAGGAAAGTGACATTATCATCAACCCAAAAGTCTTGGTGGGTACCTTCGTGTAGTGTGTGTATTATAATGATTAATATGTGAATTTTTTTATCAGGGAGCTAGAAAATGATCGATGTAAAGGTATTTAACGTCAAACATAGGATTGTTGTTGTATTACAACGGGAATATTTCACTACTGTTTGGTAAGCAGCGATTGCGCAGAATTTATATAGATTAGTCTCTGATGGTAACAAGAGTATTGATAACTGTCCAAATGTCCGTCTAGCTCTTTTACCGTCAGAGTACTCAGGATAATGTACCATATATACTCTCACCCTGTTGAGTCATTGTCTCTGTTAAGTTATGCCATTCGGGATTTCCCCCCTTTTTAAAGTAATATGCCGCCTACCATTTGTTTATGTTCCAAGTCTCACAGTAAGATGTGTAGACAGTCAAGTAGCTAAGACATTTTAAGTATGTCCAATTCTTTGTTACATTTTGCCGTAAAAATTCTTTTTTCTACACAGGAACCAAAATAAGTACAAAATTTAACACTTGACCCGGCTGTACGTCAATTAAAACATTTGTAGTTTTCTTAATGTATGACGATTATGCCCAAAATATATATCGAAGTGTCGTCTGCATGTGTATGTTTATTTTGACGTACTAGTGAGTGACGTCAGTAAAAATGTGAGGTCACACATCAATAGTTTTTCTTTGAAAGCTTAGCAAATGAAGGTGCTAATATTCGAAAACGTAAACCAAGGATGTAGATCAATAGAAGGAAGGAAATATTTTATTTAATGACGCACTGAACACATTTTATTTATGGTTATATGGCATCAGACATTTGGTAAAGGATCACAGATATTGAGAGAGGAAGCCTGCTGTCGCCAGATCATGGGCTACTCTTTTCGATTAGCAGTAAGGGATCTTTTATATGCACCATCCCACATGCAGAATAGTACATAGCACAGCCTTTGTTACACCAGTTGTGGAGCACTGGCTGGAATGAGAAATAGCCCAATGGGTCCACCAACGTAGATCAATAGTTTTACTTTTAAAATACGACTATTACTGCAATATATATAGTCAGTATTATATTTGAATAAATATCAAAAGGATATTTAGATAAAAAATAAAAATAGAAATAACCAGCTATTTAAAAGAAAAAAAGAAGAAGTTTGTTCCACCTTATGTTGGAGCAATATTTTAAACACCATGCAGCAATCTGCCGACCGCTAAAGGCCACTGCAGACCTTTGCAACAAGATGCAATTTTTTTTGCATGAGACAAAAATCGTACGTCATTGCATCGGGTGCGCTAGCCTGTGATGCAATTTTTATTTCATGCAACTGAAATTGCTCCAATCAAACGTTTGATTTTACTACATGCAATTGCATCTAATTGCATGCTGTCGCAAACCTTCAATGCAGCAAAACATTGACACAATAATTTAAACTGCCAATGAACGGATAGATGGTGATCACATGACTCAAAATGGCAGCCTCCAGCAGCATGTGGTCTACAGAAAAAGAGGATAAATTAGTGGTAACGTGGCAGATAATGTCATGTTGTTTTGACACAGCATCCTCTGAATAGAGCTCAACAAGACTAATTGGGAGATGCATCTTGCAGAGATGGAATCTATGCTTGGAATACCAGGTATGTTTATATAGGTTTTCTACACAAATTGTGTGGTTATATCCTAAAGGACCAAAAAGCATGTGGGACAAATTCAGTGCTACTTTACGTAAATTCAGTCTTTGTCATAACAAATCTGTTGTAGAACATGACTGGATGGCCACCGCCCAAACAAAAACGTGGAAACCCCCCCCCCCCCCCATTTTGACTGTCACGTGATCACTGCTAGACTAAAATTGATGGTTGTCGCATATGTGTGCAGATCAGTGCAATGAGAAAAAAAGTTGCTTGCAATCATGTAATTTCAATTGCACGTGACAAAGTTGCAAATGTCTGCGGTGGCCTTTAATCAATAAAAATAATTCTAAAAACAGTTCCTTTTTTATTGATTGCTTCAAGACATAAATTCAACCATGCAAATTAGTTATATACTTTGTTTTTATGACATAAGTAAATGTTAATAGTTAAGTTTTTTTGTTCAATGAGTGGGGTAGATCGATTGTAAGTATGCGTGTACTTTTGACTGCATCAAATATGTAGATTTTCTGCATTGTTGGTTCAAGTAACAATAAAAAAAGTTCTTAATAATTATAATAAAATTACAAAGCAGTTTTAAAATATACTAATACAATTATTAAGCACCTTGAATCACCAGGGACCCATAGGGCCTACTACTTGAGGCAAGTGAATGGTCCTTTGGCATAGGAAAAACATTTGGGGTTATTTTAATGACAATTTAGTGGAAATATGTATAGGGTAAATGATAAAGGTATTTTAACCGAAAATATGGCTCAAATTTAAAAACATTTCACTGTGTCCATTTTTGTAAGTCTTCTGTCAAATTTTTGCTAAACAGACTTATTTCCCCTTTAAAATTTCCATTTTAGGGGGTTGGCAAAATATTCGCCCAGTCTCCCCCCCCCCCCCCCTCTTCATTCATTCCATATACAAGCCCCATAAAAAAATCCCTCTTTACATTGATGAGGGAGAGGGGGACGGGACGGATATTTTTCCTCGTTTTTAATATCATTCTTGTACGATGATGACGGATGAGTCCGACTAAATTCCACCCTTTTATTAGGAAATTTTGTATGACAACGTACCAGCCACCATCATCGATGATTTCATTAGATTTAATACCAACAAAAATAAGAAGTAAAATTATCTCTTGCATCATATCACTGCACGAAGCTACAATTTTATGAAGAAAACCCCCAAAATTAAACGTGGACCAGATAGCAGTCGCCACATTTGTACCATAAATGCGGATGATGTAAATAAATTACGGCAATCAATCATCAGTGTACAATTAATAAGAAACTTTACCAACTGAAATAAATGCCAGAGAAATAAACTGAGTGTCCAAATGATACTATAATTCTGTACTAACGTCAAAATTATATTTTTCTTATGTCGTAATACATCTGTGACGCCGATTTCCGATTATCAGATTAACAACATCAACACGCTTGCTATCCAACTTTTTAAACTAACCATTTATAATAATTATATGTTGTTGTTTCTTTTTCAATGTTACCTACTTACCTGTCAACATCATAAATCTGCCTCTGCTCGTAAGCTGCAGTGAATGTCATTTAACTAAAAAAAACGTCCCAGCGGTGAATGAAGGTAAAACTTGGGTTTTGTAAGTTTGTAAATTTATCATAAATGTATAGGCTATCATGTAAGCTAAGGCTTAAGCACTTAGCATTCACATTTGGCCCGAGTACTCTGATGGTAAGAGATCTATAGCAGGTAAAAATAATAGAAACTTACTGGTTATTGATTTTGACATTTTAAGTATGTAACCTCAAACCTGCCTGAAATGGCTGCAAAAATTATATTTCAGAGCCTCTAGATTTTAGAATGTCCTGGGAGGCATGTCAGGGACTAGGTCCAACAATGTGAATTTTTTTTCAGCAAGGACTAGGAGATCAAAAATTATTGATGTAAAGATATTTAACATCAAACAATAGCGTTGTTGTAGTAGAGTGGGAATCTTTGACTACTGTTTGGAAGGCAGAGATTGCACAATATTGATATACACATGTAGATTGGTCTCTGATGTTAAATAGTATGATACCTGTCTAAATGTCTGTCTAGCCCTCTTACCGTCGGAGTACTTGAACTATTCATCATAACTGACATTTAATTGACTATTTTTTACATTTAAAATTAAGTTTGGGCTTATATCTATTAATAACGGTTAAATGATGCTATTCTGGGCATATATTTCAGCTATCAGACTTAGTGCTTATAAAACATTAGTCTTAGGCCCAAAACACACCGAATCTGGATCTGGCGAGTATGGTACCAGTCAAAAATCAGGCTTCTGAACATTGCCAGAATGATAGTTTCGTTCTCCCATCGCTCACATAATTATAGTTTTACGTAACACATCTTTTGTTCGCGCATTGAATTTATGACATCATTTACATGGTCATGACGGGTTACGTAAAAACAAAATGGACTACCTGAATGTTTTTTGCTTAGCCGATAAATGGTTTACGCAAAGTTTTAATTCTCAGAGGCCTGAAAATGAAAGACACTGTATCAAATATAACAAAACACACCGCATCTACAGATCTGGCAACAGACGACATAGAACGTGTTATACAGGGGTGCAGACATGAAAAATATTTCACTAGCGCACCGGACTAGAACCAACTAAAATTCACTAGCCCACCAAAATTTTGAATGGTCCGGCAGTCTATAGAACAATTGAAGTTTAATAATATTTGATACATAAAAAATAAAATTTACCATCAGTCAGAAAAATATAGATTGCCTGTCAGACTACTAGTTGTAATTTTTAACTCATCCGTTAGAATTTTTACTCGCATTTGGCAAGTGGGCGAGTACTTTCTCTACCCCTGTTATATTTTCACACTGCTAAACTGGCAGCTGTTGCCTGTACAAGCCACATTTTAATGTTTTTCTTAATAATGAACAACAAGCAGACGACAACAAATCAGATGTTAATTGGGCAAACCGTGCATGAGAAAACAAACCCAACAGAGTCTGAAGCATAACGCAATTATAGGAACCACGCTATGTTGACAACAAAGCCAAAATGAAGGTGTGACAACTTAAGTGACTGTTGTTGATTTTATATCAGATGGTGCAAACCTTTAGAAAATTAATATGATTATTTTCGAAATCATTTATATCATTAAACACATACACTGTATGTTAGTGACTAGTACAAACACTACAAAAGAACACTTCTTTAACCCCAGTTTATAGACTATTTTTGTCATGGTTCTACCCGACATTAAATGTTCATTGTATGATTGTGTTTGTGGGTTTTTTCAGTTGTGAATGGTGATGGTGGCTGTTAAGAACTGAGTACTGCATTCTCACAAATGACATGTGAGTGTCACAGATTATCTTGATGGAAATTGGCTTTTCTTGACATCGGACATAATGTTTGTTCTCTCGGAGATGAAAGACACAGTCCGAATTCCTCCTTGGCTGTTTAAACTCGACACAAAAGATGCTATCATTGAAACCCTCAACAAGAAGCTGGCAAACAAAGTAAATAACAGTCTTAGCTAGAATGTTTCAATTAACCATTATATTATCTTTAAAATTTTTCAGAAAATAAGCTCAATATGAAATTTGGTTTTAGACTGGGGTGGAGGAAAAGGCTGAAGAAATGTAAGTAATGGTTTACATTTTTGTGCTCTTGTTTTGTTAACCATTCAGGAGCTTGTGTCATAGAATCAAACATCTTCATTGGACGGGGGTGGGATATATAGCCCAGTGGTAAAGTGCTCGCTTGATGCACGGTTGGTCTGGGATTGATCCCTGTTGGTGGGTCCATTTGGCTATTTATCACTCCATCCAGTGCACCACGTTGACTGGTATATCAAAGGTCGTGGTATGTGCTATGCTGTCTGGGATGGTGCAAAAGATCCCTTGCTACATAAGGAAAAAATGTAGCAGGTTTCCTCACTAAGACTACATGTCGAAATTACCAACTGTTTGACATCCAATAGTCGATGATTAATAAATCAGTGTGCTCTACTGGTGTCATTGGACACATTGTTCATTGAACACATTGTTTTTTTCTCATGTTCCAACCAGGCCCCATGACTGGAATATCGAAGGCCATAGTTTGTGCTGTCCTGTCAGTGTAGGTGCATATAAAAGATCCCTTGTTGCTATTATGCTAATGTAAAAAATATTGCAGGTTTTCTGGGAAGACTTTTGTGTTAAAATTATTAACTGTTTGACATCTAATTACATTTCACACAAAGACATTAGTAATGTAAGGCATAAATTTTCATGTTTTTTTAAGGTGATGTACAATGTTGGATTGTGTATTGCACTGTGGGACATTGAGAAGTTTGAAGACAGTTACATATTTCCCGGAGATGGTGCATCACATACAATAGGTGGGATTTTTTGGATTTTTTATTGTCATTGAAAGCAGAAACTGACGCCATTAAACGTAAATAAAAGTGCGTCGTTAAATAAAACATTTCCTTGAAAGAAGAAAACTATTTGAGAAAAGTAAGTAGCTACAGGACCCAGCTTATATTTGAGTTTGGAAATAATCTGAAGCAACCATTATTGACTCAGGGCAACCTCAAATTAAAAAAACAAGAGGGAGAGAAAGCCTGTCAGACAGCCATCAATTTTAGAAATATGGATAGAAAAGGGTGTATACCACCAAATCAAATCCTATAGACGACAATAGGAACATAATATTATGTAAAATTTGTACATGCAGCGTATCAGTTGACATATATAAACCATTGATATAAATACTACCACTCCTCACCCTTAAAGTAAATCAGAAAAAAATGGAGGTTAAACTTTTCATTTCAGAGATATTATCATAATGGGCAGCATCTTATAACTAGCCTACATGTAGTTCTGCAAAACAAAAGTCATGGTATTTTTATTTTTTATTCTTTGCATTACAAATATATTTAATGTACAGTTTTGTCCCTCCTTGCTCAGAAGCCACCATCTTTGTTTTTTTAAATTTGAAAATAGTGCTTTTGGGGTGGGGGTTTATGACATGTAGGAGATAGAAACAATTACATGCATGTTGTGTTGAAAGACATCTATTATTTTATAGTGTTTTAGACTTCATTGTATTTAGTGTTTGTAAAACTGAATTAATCTTATTGTGTACTAAATTTCAGTTCATTTCCGATACGTTGTGTTTCGGCCATTTATTGATGAGATTTTAATTGGTAAAATCAAAGGAAGTAGTAAGGAGGGAGTCATGGGTGAGTATAATTACTGATAATGGTTGTGTTAAAATGGTATTGTATCCAGTAGACCATAAAACGTCTGTTTTATAATATTATAATGGATTATTACCCATTCCAACCAGTGCATTACCGTATTCCAACCAGTGCATTACCCTATTCCAACCAGTGCATTATCTTATTCCAACCAGTGCATTACCCAGGGTTGAAAATTAGGGGTCACCCGGTTGCCCATGAAGACCTTTATTGGCTAAGGGCGACTAAACAATTTATAAAGGTAGTCCGTTGTGCGACCATCGAGTTTATGGTCTGACGAGTATGGTACCAGGGTATGCTTTTTTTCTAAATGCACTGAAACTGAATCGAATGTGACAAAACACACCAGATCTGATGAACTACAGATCTGACAGCAGAAGATAGAACATATACTTTGTATTTTGACAGCGCCAGACTCAGCTCAGTGGTTTTGGGTTGGGTCTTTCTAAAAATATTGCAGACACTGCATGTATTAATCTGGAAGTAATCGGCTTATTGCAATATACTGGATACTCCATAATTATCTAGTAGACCTACTTCTTGACAAAGATTGCTGTAAGAAACAACAAGTACACTTTTATGATTTGTAATATGATAACAGAATACATTGTATTTTGTGGTGAAATGTTGTTGTTTTTTTGTTTTTTGCACAGATTTATTTTTCTTTCGGTATTTTTTTTTTTAGTGGTCTACTACTGTAGCATTTACAATATCCAAATTAAACACACACATATACATGCACGCAGCACGCATGCATTATTACATTTTACTGAGGCAGAAAATATTAATTTTGAGGCTATTGTCCATTTGCGTCAAAAGAGAACCGGTGAATTGGCATCTTTAATGAATGAATTGGCATTTTTAATGAATAAAGATAAAATTCATGTAAAAACATTAATTTATTAAGTTTTAAACCCATACCATCTCAAATAACCTTTCTTTTTTCTTCTTTTTTTTGGTGTGTGTGTGGGGGGTACGCTCTGTGTAAATAAGTTTTAAAAAACAACTTTACAAATTATCACCAAACTGCATAGGTTAAATCTTCAGCTTTAACGGCAATTGATGGAACATCCAAAGTAATCTGAATGACAGAACCGTAAATACATGACCAGGGCCGTATTTCTCCAATGAAGAGTTGAATGGGCATTTGTGGACGATTCCAGGGAGTTCTATCTAGTGCATCGTCTACAGGACAGCCACTCCCAAGAAATCCTTTATTGGAGATTGCATCACTCCAAAGTTTATTTCATCCCTCTTGGATTACCACAAAGAGGACTGCCACTCCCAGACTAGTTTACAAAAGCACGCAGTTTTACCTTTAGTCTTTTTGTACTGCATTATCTTTTACATCAGAGACAATGCAAATCAAATTGCATACCTTGGCTGTTCTAGCATTTCGTCTTCACTCATGTATTAAAGCCGCACACCGTAGTTCCATCAAGCGAAAATAAATTATAATTTGGTTAATCTACAAACCTGTAACACACTTAGATCACGTTTTTATCAAATGGAGTGAAAAAGCAGGTTTTATATCGATAAATACCATGGGAATCCCCATGTCCCAATTGCTTGAAATAATTTTGAAAGTTAGTATTCTGATGTCACCGGTAGAAGCATAACAATGCCTACGTCACGACAAATTTCACAGACTTGGGGTGCGTTCGTTTCACCTCTCCTGGACATGTTCCAACTGTTCTGTCCTGGTTGTATCCCCTCTCCAGATATCGTAAGACTTAGCAAAATTATTGGTTTTAAGGGTTTGTAACGTTTTGTATTGAGACACTTACTTGTCTGAACTTTATTGTTACTGAAAATGTTCACGAACTGTGAAGAAAAATCTCACAAATGAACAACAACAAATCGGATGTTGATTGCGCGAACCGTGCATGAGAAAACAAACCGAACCAAAATGATAACTGTCACGTGATATACCAACGTCTGTGACATTAAAAATAGATTGGACCTCGCTTGCTTAACGGTTTTTTCTCGACAACACGTTTTGTGAAAAAATGCAAAAAATGCATTTCGTGGTTTTACAAACATCAGGATTACCAAAAAGCACTTCAGGTGAATGGAAATGTGTATTCTAAATAATAAAATGTAAGTAAAGTGCAATTTTATTTGTGAAAAATGGGGTTTAATAGCAAAAAACAACGCCGTAATGGTTAACAAATAAACGTAACTAGGGTGTGTCCCTTTAAAAATCACTCTGTATAATTTAATGGTAATTTGTAAAGAATTTTTTTTATTTATCCTGGATTTCTTTTTAAATTTTTTGTGTGAGTTGGTATGGGTTTAAAACTTAACAACAAGTTTTTATATGAATTTTAACTTTATTCATTATGAAGTTACATGCCAATTCATCGGTTTCCTCTATAGGCAAACGTTCTATACGGTGAGTACATGGTTATTAATCAACAAAGAACATTCTAGTTTTTATTTTGGCTGTGCCGTTAAATTTCAGTATGTTAATTGGAGGGCTACTTGAATTTGAGAAGGGCCAGTAAGATGTTTCTTCAACTGGCCCTGCTGGCATTACCCTATTCCAGCCAGTGCATTACCCTATTCCAGCCAGTGCATTACCCTATTCCAGCCAGTGCATTACCCTATTCCAGCCAGTGCATTACCCTATTCCAACCAGTGCATTACTCTATTCCAACCAGTGCATTACTCATTCCAACCAGTGCGTGCATCACAACAAATTCACCAAATGCAAATAAAAGTCAAATTTTGCAAATGTATTTTGTTATTGACATGCCAATTGTGTGATAACCGGCCTCAATGGTGTCGTGGTTAGGCCATCGGACATAAGGCTGGTACCAGCTCCCACCCAGAGCAAGTTTTAATGACTCAATGGGTAGGTGTAAGACCACTACACCCTCTCCTCTCTCACTAACAACTAACCCACTGTTCTGGATAGACAGCCCAGATAGCTGAGGTGTATGTCCAGGACAGCGTGCTTGAACCTTAATTGGATATAAGCACGATAATATGTTGAAATGAAAATTGTGTGTTATTTAATGAAAAGGAATGTAATCTGAATTGTGGATACCAGGTCCTGATAACTTGTACAAACAAATGGACTACACTGCTTGATAGAGTAATGTCTCTTTGAACAAGTTTACATGTGTGTGTTTGAATATTTGTCAGCTGGCCTCAGATTACAGTTATCTTCCCATTTGGTTGTCCAAAATCCGGAAGTTTCACCGCGCAAGTAGTCTGCTGTTTGACTGTGATTATTTCATGGCAGACAGCTATGAAGTGGCAACTGTTTGACTGAAGTGACAGGGGATAGCATGTAGTTTGTAAACATGTGTAACTTGTTGACATTGAAGACTTGTTTGTGGTAATTCCGGCCCATGCAAAAGTAGTGCTTTTTGTGTAAAATGGGTGTACTCCGGCCTGGTTTAGAGGGTGTGTCTGTTTAAACCAATATGCTGGGAGAAAGAGCTGGACAACAGGGGTTGTCCTTTTCAGGGTATGTGTCTCCCATGCAGGCAAAGGTACATACAAAACTTCACGGGCCTGCTGATATTAATAAAAATGTTATAGCCACTAAGGCTATATAGAAACATATAGCGAAATTAATTGTGGTCTGAGGCCAGCTTGTGTATTGAACAGTTTGTGAGATTCGGCCAGCATCTGGTACATTGTCGTGGTTGTTGTGACAGCTGGGTTTTTTTCATGGTTAAATATAGTGTCTTCCTTAATGAAAACTGCCCTTGCATAGCCAAAACACACTGTGATGGCATTTGCATTTAAAATTTCTATGCTAGTTTCTGCTGGCCTTAATTGGTTTTACTTCTGAATCAGCTGTTACATGAGCAGTGCTGAATGCTGATGTGAATACCATGGTGAGTGTTGGAATAATTACCTTTTTTTTTCTAGAGTGTTTATTCCATGAAAAAACTGCCATGTTTACATTAATTTTGCTTTATACTCATATGAATTACCGTATTCCAACCAGTGCATTACCTTATTCCAACCAGTGCATTACCTTATTCCAACCAGTGCATTACCTTATTCCAACCAGTGCATTACCTTATTCCAACCAGTGCATTACACTATTCCAACCAGTGCATTACCTTATTCCAACCAGTGCATTACACTATTCCAACCAGTGCATTACCTTATTCCAACCAGTGCATTACCTTATTCCAACCAGTGCATTACCTTATTCCAACCAGTGCATTACCCTATTCCAACCAGTGCATTACCCTATTCCAACCAGTGCATTACCCTGTCCCAGCCAGTGCATTACCCTGTCCCAGCCAGTGCATTACCCTGTCCCAGCCAGTGCATTACCCTGTCCCAACCAGTGCATTACCCTGTCCCAACCAGTGCATTACCTTATTCCAACCAGTGTATTACCTTATTCCAACCAGTGCATTACCGTGCATTACTCATTCCAACCAGTGCGTGCATCACAACAAATTCACCAAATGCAAATAAAAGTCAAATTTGGCAAATGTATTTTGTTATTGACATGCCAACTGTGTGATAACCGGCCTCAGTGGTGTTGTGGTTAGGCCATCGGACATAAGGCTGGTACCAGCTCCCACCCAGAGCAAGTTTTAATGACTCAATGGGTAGGTGTAAGACCACTACACCCTCTTCTCTCTCACTAACAACTAACCCACTGTTCTGGATAGACAGCCCAGATAGCTGAGGTGTATGTCCAGGACAGCATGCTTGAACCTTAATTGGATATAAGCACGATAATACGTTGAAATGAAAATTGTGTGTTATTTAATGAAAAGGAATGTAATCTGAATTGTGGATACCAGGTCCTGATAACTTGTACAAACAAATGGACTACACTGCTTGCTAGAGTAATGTCTCTTTGAACAAGTATACATGTGTGTGTTGTGTATTTGAATATTTGTCAGCTTGTGTATTGAACAGTTTGTGAAAATTCGGCCAGCATCTGGTACATTGTCGTGGTTGTTGTGACAGCTGGGGTTTTTTCATGGTTAAATATAGTGTCTTCCTTAATGAAAACTGCCCTTGCATAGCTAAAACACACCATGATGGCATTTGCATTTAAAATTTCTATGCTAGTTTCTGCTGGCCTTAATTGGTTTTACTTCTGAATCAGCTGTTACATGAGCAGTGCTGAATGCTGATGTGAATACCATGGTGAGTGTTGGAATAATTACCTTTTTTTTTCTAGTGTTTATTTCATGAAAAAACTGCCACTTTTACATTAATTTTGCTTTATACTCATATGACGTGTATAATGAGTAATATTGTAAATACTAAATGTTTTAAACCAAACTTTATACAGTTACAAAAGTAAGAATTAGAAATTCACGGAGGATACAAACTTCAATCAGAAGTGAACAGATACATGTAGCTACATTTAATTTTAAAAAATGGAATGCTATTTCTATGGTGTACTTTGTTTCCTCTTTGGTAATAATTAAGAAAAGTATTTTAACAAAGTAAAACAAAGTTAAAATTTGAGTAGCATAATACCCCCATGTCTGTGAAGCAGTCTTAATTGTTTGAATAAATATCTTTTTCAACATTTCGGTAAATATTTATTCTATTAGCAAATTATGTTGGGGTTTTTAAGGACCACACTTGCAGAACATATAGTCACCTACATACAATGTATATACTGTGAACCAATGGCCACCTACTTCATATCAAAAACGGAACTCTGAAAATTGCAGGAACTAACATTCTCTGTGCAGCAATTGGGGTATTATAAAATATTTTATTTTCATGAGATTAAATCTGTCATAAATTAATCAATTCATCTTTCTCTAAAAAAAAGCAAAAAAAAGAAGCCAAAACCAGGCTTTGTGATTAACTTTGTGTTAGCAACTAACACTCACCCCCTCATCCGTGGTATGTAGAAATATCTGGAGAGAAGTATAATTTAAAATAAATGATGCTTAGACCTGAAATATCATCAAAATTATTATAAAAACTGGAATATGTACATATATTTGTTTAAACCAACAGATTTTTACATCTGAGTTCAATCAAAACACTTTATACGCAGCACTTTGGGCAAATCTATATCCTCAGTATTATTCTACCAGGAAAACTACATTAAATTAATGTAAAACTGAAACTGAAAAGGTCTTGCCAAAAGGGTTATTTGTTAAAAGTCTTGAGTGTTAATTTTGCAAAAAAATTATTATTTGTTCTTGGGCCAGTGGTCAGATGATGGTTCCATACAATCAAAGGGAATCTGGAGTCATCTTCTACCCATGTTAAAACAACCTAATCATTAAATGCCTCCGCCTGTGGAACATCAGGTCCGTCATTCATGGCTTCTAACCATGCATCCTGTACTTGTGCAATGGGCAAAAGTGGTAGTCCAGCAGCCCTCCGAATCCATGTCTGTACAGCTGGATCTTCTTTGTACAAAACAGTTGTTGAGTTTTCCTCCAAATGGCCTGTGTAAAGTGAAAAAAGCACCCTTTTACTTCAGCTTGCGGAAACTCCGTCTCAACTGCCTGGATTGCAGCCATCTCAAAATCAGTCTGAACTTTACTTGGAGCAAGGGGTTGGTTTAATAATTGTTGAACTTCATTTTTCAACAAACTGAACAGTCTAATGTATGTTATCCTCTGTTTATCGGGAAGAAGAGCAAACACAAGGGGATACATAGTGGTTCCGTCCATAGCATGGATGATGTATAATTGGTTCCACAATGCTGGACAAGAAGAGACAGTTCTGTCCATAAAAATGGATTCTGCAGCCTGTAGAGCTACGATTTGCTCATCTGTAGAGAACACAAGCATGTTATCTTCATTTCCATCGCTAAATAACAGGTAGCGTCTTCCGTCATTTGTCTGTGTCCATGGTTCTTCTAGGATGACATCGGCTCTAGTCTGTGGTAGGGCAGGTATCAGAACTCGTCTCTGTCTGTACAGTGCACTGCTCATACTGGGAAAGGAAATGAGGAACAGTTTCTAATGCTTGCTTTGCAACCTCATCATTGTATATTTGCTGCATAGGTGTTGTTTCTTCTCTTGCTCGCTTCCGTAGTATGCTGATAAACCGAGCAACATTCGGATCACTTGGAAGATGGTTGTGTTCCGATGTGTTCCGTACAAATTCGCCGACAGTGGTGCATTTCCCGGTACACGTTTTTGTCACGCATCTCCAGTGAACACTTTCCCCTCTGGTGCGATTCTTTGCAAATAAAAATCCATCCAATATGACTTGTGGTGAACCTTTTTGTGATTGAACAAATTCTATCCTTCTAAGACCAGCCATGACTAAAAAATTGAATAACTGTTTTTGGTAGCTACATGCAGTTAATATATAAGAACTTTTATGTTATCTCTGTGCTTAGCTATGGTTTAAATGTATGGTCAATGAAATACAAGACATTGGTCGTCAGAGACATAATACTCATTGATATACAAACAATGTCTATCTGAAGTGAAATGAATTGTATACGGATGTTGCTAAACTCTAAAAACACGGACATCATAAAACACAGTATCTTTACATTTGTTAATTCTGTTTAGCAGATTACAATTAACTTCTCCTAGTTGCCTGTGTGGAATTGGTAGATATAACAATTTTTTTAAATAGGTACTGTCATAACTGTGCGGTAATCATTGATATAAAAACAAAACATTGTCAATCTGAAGTGAAATGAATTGAATGGAGATATTGCAGTGGAAAATCCACCAAGCACTGTATCTTTACATTTATTAATTGCATTTACCAGATTACAATTAAGCTCTCGCTGTTGTTTGCATGAAATCAGCTCATTAATCAAGACTGCTGTTGCACTGCAGCATAGCTTGCTGAGCAGATTGGAGTAATACCATTAACGCAGTCAGGGGTGTACAGGATACATTACATAACCCAATAAAGAGTTTTGTCTATCAAATGGCATGTCTGCCTTATGGGACGTCTGTCTTATGGGAGTGAACCTAAGAGGTCATTGATCAGTTGATGTATAAATAGATGATTGATGACAAAAGTTCATCCACTTCCCAAGACCATTATTAATATATATACTTTGTAATATACAAAAGTATTTACATCTTTTAGCCAGGATATATGTGCACTTTACAGACACCCCAAGGACTAGAGCAAACACAGATCTGTTAGTTTAAAATTAGCACAGACAGTTTGAAACCCACGCTGCAGTGCTTTTGTTATTGTGCATACTATAATAAAACTATTTTGATCTTTACATATTTGTAGGTGTATTCAGGTAAGTAAGAACTGTAATTGACTATTAGATTTATGAGTAGTCAATGTAATGGAAAAACCTAATGTGTTGTTACTTCAGCAGTCGTAATTATATTAATTTCCGTTTCAGTGTCGATTGGTTTCTTTGATGACATATTGATCCCTGCAGATTCCATGCAGCATCCATCAAAGTTGTATCCTTTTATTTAACTCACTTCATAAGCAGTCTTCACAAACCAATTCAAGACTTGTTAAATTGTTATTATTATTTTCGTATTTAGATGTAAAGAGAAACCCCAATAAACCAAACCATCAGTAAATCGGAATTCCCTCAAAACTGGTTGGATTTTTTAAGTCCCTTTTTAAATATTGATACAGAACTGAACCTTTCTAAACCGTATACCCTTAAAATCAGACTTTTTACTTGGTTCCATGAGTGTCCTATTTAAAGTGGTTTCACCATATATCCAATTAAGACACATCTCAGCTATCTGGGCTGTCTGTCCAGAATAATGCTTAATGATCTATGGAAACCAGTGTAGTGACCATACAGCAACCCACAAACCTTTGTATTAACACTGAGTTAGAGCCGACATTGTGACGTAAACCCCATACATGACAGTCTTAATTAAGCGTGTGGGGGTGGGACATAACCCAGTCGTAATGCACAGTCTAGGATCGATCCCCGTCGGTGGGCCCATTGAGCTATTTCTCATTCCAGTCAGTGCACCATGTATATCAAAGGCCTGTCTGTGGGATGGTGACTATAAAAGATCCCTTGCTACTAATGAAAAAATATAGCGAGTTTCCTCTCTATGACTTTGTCAAAATGACCATATATTTGACATCCAATAGCCGATGATTAATAAATCAATGTGCTCTAGTGGTGTCGTTAAACAAAACACAAATAAACAAACTTTAATTAAGCGTGATGGGCTCCATGGAAGCCAACTTTGACCAATATCCCAGTTACACTGTCAAAAATCATCGGGGTGCGGCCCAGGTTGAGCACAACATAGCTAAAAGAAAGTGATAGTGTAAATTGGTTGAGTGTGCTCAGCCTGGTTCCTTTTCATGGTGGGCCAAGCTCTGCAGGAAGGGGTGAGTTCGACCTGGACCGAGCACAGTCCGTCACGTGAAACTTGCTGTGTAAATGCTCCATAAGTTAGAGTGTTCCGTGCATATCGTTAAATATGTCAAAGATACTTAAATGTGATCATGGTCGTGAACTCATTTTAACGTGCCCATATAACCGTATGTTTTCGAGTATGCCTATCACAGGCTTAGTCTCTGACATCGCCAGTGACTAAGTCCAGGGCCCCGTTCCACAAAGTGATCTTAGCCCTAAGATCATCTTAAGTGCATAGCTATGTTATACACTAAGGTGATCTTAGTGCTAAGATCACTTCGTGGAACGGGGCCCTGGACAAGGAGGGGGAGGTAAGTTTGAAGTGGGCAGAATTTGCAATAAAATTTAGAAAAAGGTCAAGACCTAAATCAAAAATCGAGAACACATTGTGCTCCAGTCTGGAAAAAAGTTGAGTCCAAAAATAAACTTTGAGTGTTCAGCCGAAAAGATTTCTGGTGATTTGAGCAATTTAGATGGACTGTTGAAAATAAAGTGCGTCGGACTATTTATAAAAAAAAAAAAAACATAAGTTTTGGAACTGGATCCTGAAATGTTTAAAGTCCGACTATCTCTAACCTGGAGGTGAAGGTTCTTTGAAAGGTTGGCACCTATGGAGAAGTGATGAATTGTCTGCCATGGAACTGTAGTACAAGCTTCCTCCACCTGTGATTTAACAGGTGTTGGCTAAGTCGGCGTAGTGTGCGCCAGCGATGATCTTCATAATCCTCTGGACGGTGGTGTTGTCCATCTCCTTGCTGAGTGTTCCTTGTCTGTAAAGACCTTCACGGCGCAACATCACCACAGAGTTCTCCATTGTCCAGGTCCACATTGTACATCGCCAACTCACTGTCGTCGGGTGAACACTTGAAAGTTCCCTCCTGGATGCCACCCAGCAGTGAGTCCATGTTGGTGGTATCTCCGATGAGGTACTTCGTATACTGCGGCTTGATTTTGCTTGCCTGCAGTCTCCCGTGTGGTGAAAACCCTTACGTGGCTAGATGTGGAAGGCCGTGCCTTGGCTGGATGTTCACTCAGGGGAGTGACAGCCTTTCATTTCATAACAGATCTAGCCTTGTTCAATTCAACGGAGGCCCTTGGGGGAGAAAGCCTAGACATAGTCAAACAGAAAGGGCCAGAAACGGGTCTCACTGATCATGGAGTCTTACACATGGCTGTGTTCAGTTCCTTTTCTGGAGTGGATGACTTGTCCGTCTTCGCTGGCGGAGCAGGCTCAGTCGGCTTGACAGTCTTGTCAGGTTGGGCTGGGGGCAGCAACGCAGACAGCCACTGCTGACATTTGAGCCTGTGCCGCCCCCTGATGCACGTTTCCTCTTCCATAATCTTCTTCCTTCTGTATTGCGTCGCCATACACCAATGTCATTGTTGCCTGTGACCCGGCATAGACAAATGCAGTACACATATAGCATTCCATAAAACGCATTCGGCTGCCCCAAGGGGAGGTAGATCAAGCGCACATGTCATGCTTCAGCAGCGTCATGACTGAGAGTGTGTACGTAAATGTACATGGATATATATATGCATTTATATCAGCCTAGAATCATGTGGAGGATGGTGGATGGGTAGAGCTTCTCAAAAGGTCACTCAGATGGAAATGACGCTGCCAACCACTGGACCTTTGTCGAGAGTATGATCAAAGGGATCTGCTTGGATAGTCATCAGACTAAAACACTAGTAAGACAACTGGCTTAAACTGTACATTTTCATTAAGTGCATGATTTTTTTCTGAATGCATAAAGGACCTGCATGTACTACAGTCAGACCTCATTACAACGACCGTCGTTACTACGACATTTACACCATCTGATAACAAATTGTCAAAAACAAACGTACATCAGTGTTATTCTGTCAGTCCTCGAAATTCGCGGCAGCAATCGGGAATGCCGTCGCAAAAGCTATCGCAAAATTGATTTGCGACAGCATTTCATTGCCGTCGCAAATCTGAGAGTGGTGACAAATCTGTAGGCATTTTTCTCTGAACTCTGTCCAGTCACAAATCCGAGAAAAAAGCATTGCTAATCTAGTGTGGCCCAAGTTCTCCTCAATTAATATAAATCGGTTTATTCTGATATAGAAATGTACTAAAGTAAAGATGAGATGTCATCTTTTAGCATATTATTACTGCAGTGGATTATTGATGAATAATTTTGACAGCATTAAGCTTTTCTTTAAAATTGCCGCCGTAGTGCTGTTGCAAAATTGATTTGCGACGGCACTTAACTTGTCCGAATTTCAAGGGCTGGTCTGTTCATTACACCAGAATTCACACCTTCCGACACCGACAGCAAATTAGGAACAAACGTACATCCGACGTCTGAAAACACCTCTTTACAATGACATTGCATAATCACAGATACCATAGCACGTTGGTAGTACACACACAGCCACTTAGAATCCTTGATCTCATAGTGAGCCGACTGTGTCACATGCTATCCAAGCTACTGTTGTTTGCGAAATCTGTAGACATACAAATAAGTCTTTAGTTAACCAATTAAAGGATTAACTTCGAACAATAATATCTTCTATTTTTATGATATTTTGTACCAATCGGAGATGTCTTTAACCAAGCAATGATCAGACTGACAGTTTATGCGCCTTGTTTAATATATTTAATGATGTTTTTTTAAAAACATATTTAATGTATGTATGTGTATTTGTTGTTTTTAATAATAATTGCAATGCATTAATTATTTAATTGCTATTCAGTCATCACTTAATATTAATTAGTATTTTTTGTTACGTTATTTTGGCAATGGAGATAACTCATGACAATTTGATACACCGGCAATTTTGATATAACGACAAAGTGACCCAGGGACGAACATGGTCGTTTTAACGAGTCTGACTATATATCATTCACAGGCCTTGGTGGCATAGTCATCAAATTTAAGGCTTCATATTCTAGTAATGGATTCAACCCAGAGTGAAAGTTAACACTGTAACAGCTCAGTGATCGCAACCTTGTATAGTACATCATGGATAGACAGCCCACTAGAGGTGACTAGATACAATGTATGTGTCCAAGACAGCATGCTTGTATCTTAATCAAGCCTCTGAGAATGGCACAAATAAACCATTTATGGATTACAAAAAAAGAAATTCAGATAACCCATATAGTTTTTGTGTAGCCAGTCATGAGCTGTAAATGATGTCCTACATTTAACACACAACCGAAAAATGGGTTAAGCAAAACTGGAGTTGTTCTAGCAACACATGAATAAAATTATCATACTTGCAATTTTCAGATGGTTGTTAAATTGGCAAACAATTTTTAAAATTGAAATGACCATATCACAGTGGGATTTGGAGAGTCTTTGCACTAAATGAATTGGGGAAAAAAAGAGAAAATCTCATTAGAAAATATTTTGTGATTCATTGTTTAAAGTTTGATTAATGAAGAGAGGTGTGAACATGTAATCCTTAACAAACTCCAGTGATGAGCAAGAACAGCTGTGGTTCTGGGAGTATCAGCTCGAAGATGGCAACAAACACACTTTGTTCATGGACATTGGGGAACAGATCAGGTGAGTGTTGACATAGACAAACACTTTGTTCATGGACATTAGGGAACAGATCAGGTGAATAGACAAACACTTTGTTCATGGACAGTGGGGAACATCAGGTGAGTGTTGACATAGACAAACGCTTTGTTCATGGACATTGGGGAACAGATCAGGTGAGTGTTGACATAGACAAACACTTTGTTCATGGACATTGGAGGACAGATCAGGTGAGTGTCTTGACATAGACAAACACTTCGTTCATGGACTTTGGAGGACAGATCAGGTGAGTGTGTTGACATAGACAAACACTTTGTTCATGGACATTGGAGGACAGATCAGGTGAGTGTGTTGACATAGACAAACACTTTGTTCATGGACATCGGAGGACAGATCAGGTGAGTGTTGACATAGACAAACACTTTGTGGATATCGAAGAACAGATGAGGTGAGTGTTGACATAGATAAACACTTTGTTCATGGACATTGGAGAACAGATCAGGTGAGTGTTGAGATGGATTAACACTCATTCGTAGACAACTACTTATTCCTGGATACTAGTGTAAATCAGGTGTATATTACAGTTTGTAAACATCAACAAGCAAACATTGTTAATGGACACTGCAGAGCAGATAATGAGTGTTGAGAGCTCTAGACAAATGCACATGCGTTACATTTGTTCATTTAACTATTTTAGAGTGTGTCATTAAATACCGTAATTCACTTTTTTCTTACTTTATCTATTTTAGAGATTTTCAAACTTACTGTCCTCTTTTATACGCTCTAATTCACGGACAGGTTGAGGGGTTTGTTTGTTGCTCTTTTTTTTTTACCTGTTAATCCAATACTTCCATAACACCCTTCTAAACAAAGACCTATTCCCAAGGAAGAAATGTGAGCCAGGAAAGCTATATAATAATTGTTAAAGGGAGGCTTATATCTGCAGCGTGTGTCCAACATCGGTTCTAACGGTATAGAGTATCTCAGTCAGCAGAACGAGAACCCGAGGGACCCTGGAGAAGGTTGGCATCAACATCACAATTGATTATTGAATTTTGTTTGAAATTCTGATGGTGTAGGTGTTATGTAGTTGGCAACATGTGGCATCACTCAGGGGAATCACTGTGGCAGTAATGAACTGTTATTTTTCATCTAGTGTACAAAGTTAGATCTGCAGTGAAAGTACTGGTTAAAGAAAATATCAATCACAACATTTCTGTGTCAAAGGGGCATGATGTAGCCCAGTGGTACAGCGCTCGCTTGATGTGCGGTCGGTCTGGGAACGATCCCCGTCGGTGGGCCCATTGGGCTATTTCTCATTCCAGCCAGTGCACTACAACTGGTATATCAAAGGCTGTGGTATGTACTACCCTGTCTGTGGGATGGTGCATATAAAATCCCTTGCTGCTAGTCGAAAAGAGTAGCTCATGAAGTGGCGACAGTGGGTTTCCTCTCTCATTATCTGAGTGGTCCTTAAGCGTCGTTAAATAAAACATTTCCTTCCTAATGTACAGTTAGATATGCAGTGAAAGTAATGGTTAAAGAAAATATCAGTCACGACTTTTCTGTGTCAAGTTTTCTAGGATGTATGCCATCACATCAGATCTCATAGACGACAATTGTAATAACGTACTGGTTTGTGACTAAAGCTGCTGCATACAACAAACACTTCAATCAACACCCACACCATAGATCTAAATGGCTTTCCATTTTTACGTGTCTCATTTGATTGGTGTTTGTCTGGCCCTAATGTTTCAGTCTGTTGATTGAGTATAGCAGTATTTAAATGGCTGTCATTAGGCAGCACATCATCTGTTGGATTGAAGCAAAACTGACAAACATATCAGTGTTAAATCAAAGAATGTATGGCTGCTTTATTTAGAAGCAGGCAGACGTAATAACGATGAATGGTTGAGTCATCTTGAAATGTCTGCTGTTAATAACAGTCGAGACGGAGTTGAATAGATAGGTATCTTCCAGGAAGATGAGGCTTGCATGGATCACCAAATAATAAGTGTTACATTATTCTTGATACTCTAGTTCCCCATAAAAAAAATGCATTTAAAGAGGGGACGAGACGTACATGTAGCTCAGTGGTACAGTGCTTGCTTGCTGCGCAGTCGGTCTGGGATCGATTCCTGTCGGTGGGCCCATTGGGCTATATCTCGTTCCAGCCATTGCACCACGACTGGTATATCAAAGGCCGTGGTATGTGCTATCCTGTTTACGGGATGGTGCATATAAAAGATCCCATGCTGCTGATCGTAAAAGAGTAGCCCATGAAGTTTCCTTTTAATATCTGTGTGGTCCTTAACCATATGTCCGACGCCATATAACCGTAAATAAAATGTGTTGAGTGTGTTGTTAAATTAAACATTTTCCTTCCTTCTTGCCTTTAAAGAAGACACTCTGGTATATCAAATGCCATGGTATGTGCTATCCTGTTTGTGGGATGGTGCATATAAAAGATCCCTTGCTGCTAATCGAAAAGAGTAGCCCATGAAGTGGCAACAGCAGGTTTCCTCTCAATATCTGTGTGGTCCTTAACAATATGTCCGACGCCATATAACTGTAAGTAAAATGTGTTGAGTGCGTCATTAAATAAAGATATTTTCTTCCTTCTTGCCTTTAAAATATTACACCAGCCTCAGTGGTGCTGTGGTAGGTACAGGGTTGCCTGGTAGGTACAGTGGTGCTGTGGTAGGTACAGGGTTCGCAGCCCGGTACCGGCTCCCACCCAGAGTGAGTTTTAACAACTCAGTGGTGCTGTGGTAGGTACAGGGTTCGCAGCCCGGTACCGGCTCCCACCCAGAGTGAGTTTTAACAATTCAGTGGTGCTGTGGTAGGTACAGGGTTCGCAGCCCGGTACTGGCTCCCACCCAGAGCGAGTTTTAACAACTCAGTGGGTAGGTGTAAGACCACTACACCCTCTTCTCTCTCACTAACCACTAACTAACCAACTAACAACTAACCCACTGTCCTGGACAGACAGCCCAGATAGCTGAGGTGTGTTCACAGGACAGTGTGCTTGAACCTTAATTGGATATAAGCATGAAAATAAGTTGAAATGAATTGAAATGACCATTTTGATGCTACATGTATATAAATTCACTTCAGGGCTGGCCCCAGATGTACTCGTCCGCTCGCTCCAGATGAGTAAAACATTGCTTGGACGAGCAAAATTTACAATTCAGTTGTCAGCCGGGCAACCAGAATTTCCAAACACAAAGTGCCTGTTTATTCCTTTTGTACACTTGCAATTGATTATTATATTGAGTACTGTATTTGACCGGAAGTAGACCCACATCTCTGAAGGCATTTAAGAAATTAGGTATTTATTCGTAAATTATGGTATTTTATGTCGGTGTCCGTGAAGTAAATTGCTGAAAATGTTGAAGAATCAAGAAAAAAGCTGTTTCGAACATTACGATCCAGCACGTTACAAAAATGGATAAATAAGACTCTTTGTAAAGTTAGTTATGTGAGCTCATGCAACACACATGTGACATAAAACGAGGTCAGGGAATTCCCACCGCACCCGGTCGGTTTTTCACTAATGTATTGCGAAATTAAGTTGTCCATCTGCAAGTTTTCACATTTGTTTCCCAATTAAATTGATGTGTTAAATATACATGCAGTTAACATTTAATTGACAAATGTTAAAGAACAGTGAGTAGGCGTGCATCGAGAATGAAAAACGCGGGATTTCAAAGAAAAACCGAGGTAATACTGCCCCTGAAAAGTGAAAATTATATCTCCAGAAATGCAATGTCATGCATCTACAAGTAAAATTCATCATGAAAAATAGAGGGGTATACTTTAACAAAAAATATTTAAACACCTCCATAAAAAAACCCACAACAACAAAACAACCCAGAATTCCCCCCCCCCCCCCCCCACACACACACACACAAAAATAAATAAATAATAATAATGTTAATCACTGTGAAATCATTAAGCCAGAGTAGCACAGTTTCAATGATCATTCTAAAGTAAAGTGTTAAAGTTTAAAAAAAATCATAAACTCATTTTCAATTTTGCTTCGATCATGCCGATAGCAATTTGTTTTTTTTATTGTTACATTCACAAATTAAAGGAAATAAACATATTTAGTAATACAAGACTTACAAGTGCTTTGTATGATGTAAAATTGTTTGAAACATGCAGTTTAATTTTGATTTAAACTGCTTACGTTTTGGGACGAGTTAATTATTTTGTGGGCAAGTGAAATTTGAAAGTTACTTGCCCGGCGGGCAATTAAAAATATTAGGATATGGTCAGCCCTGCACTTGCTAAGAAGGGGAGCTGAAAATTACTTTTCTTGAACTATAGTCTCAAGGGAGCGATGGGGAGCAATCGTGATAGCTCCTTAAAGGTGCCACACCATCATTTATTATGTTGTTACTTGCTGTAGCAGCTTAATATAGTCTGGTTTAGGAAATAGTTCGTCATAAAAAAAAAAATTTAAAAAAATTCCGATATGCCTTTTGGAATCTTTGTTTGGTGATTATAGATGTAGGTTGGCCTCTGTAGTATTTAAATAACCCATTGGCTTGAATTCATGTGAACTATTTAGTACTAACTGATAACAACAACTTGAGGTGGTGCTACGGCATGAGGGTGGCTAACTGAAAATGTCTGTGTTTGATATGTATGTCGAGTTTTTGCTAGGTAGTTGCCAAACGAGAGCACTCCCTAAAACTATTAGTCACATGACCGCTCAGTGTTGTTGTAGGGGTGGGATGTAGCCCAGTGGTAAAGCGCACGGCTGACGCGTGGTCTGTCTAGGATCGATCCCCGTCGGTGGACCCTTTGGACTATTTCTCGTTCCAGCCAGTGCATCACGACTGGTATATCAAATGCTGTGGTATGTGCTGTCCTGTCTGTGGAATGGTGCATATAAAAGATCCCTTTCTACTAATGAAAAAACGTAGCAGGTTTCCTCTCTCTGACTGTGTCAAATATGAGCACATGTTTGACATCCAATAGCCAATGATTAATAAATCAATGTGCTCTAGTGGTGTCATTAAACAAAACAAACTTTTTTTTACTATCAATGTTGTATTTTTCACAGAATATAAACTGATATAGAAATTGTATTGAACTACACCAAGTAATTAATGGCGGTGTGTAACCTTAACAATGCAGTCTATGATGATACTAGTTGACATCAAAGTACAAACGTACTGGCCAGAAGTAACAATTAAGGATTGCGTTATTTATTTTTTACGTTCATAGGGGTATAGGAAAAAAAAAAAAATCATCGGCAAACTGTGAATCAGCGAAGCTGTATATAAGTTTGCGTATGATTCTTTTTGTTCATAGTCGGATGAACGTAAAAGAAATAACAGACAAGACGTATAATTAAATTTGAATCTTTCTTGCTAATAGTAACATTAAAACTTTATACTTTATTGTGATTTATTTTTGGTCCATAAACAATAACACTCAATAAGACAACTTGCCCATATAAATAAGCAGAAAGTTTCACTAGTCCACTGGACAGGTACATTTAGAAATTGCATGTCTGCCAATACTTTCACTTGTCCAAGTATGTGGTTTTATTAATCAAATACAAGGACGATATTTTTAGTTACTCAAAATTAATCTGCACTGAACATTTTTACTTGTCCACTGGACAACCATTGAGGTATGCTTTGTTTGTCTGAGCAGATTTTTCATTTGTCAGGACAAACGGACAAGTGCTTATTTCGAACACTGACTTTTCCACAGACAGGACAGCTGATACTACATCCTTTGATATACCCGTCATGGGACACTAGTTAGGACAGGAAAGAAAGAACAATGGTTCCGCTGAGGAGATTTGATCCTAAGAGTCCAAACACCTCAACCAACCGAGCTAAATCCCATACCCAGTGTTTCTGCCAGAAAGAAATGTTTAGGTATGGCGCTATGAAATAGAATATTTACAATGTGTGTGTTGAACGCGACCGTAATTAATAGGGGCTCCCCTATAAAGAAATGTTTAGGTATGGCGCTATGAAATCGAATATTTACAATGTGTGTGTTGCAGACCATTAAAATTAAGTGGAAAAGCTATTATTTCTGTTATTTCAGCCACATTGTACGATGACCTAGAGGTCAAATGAGCAATTTTGTAATGTAGCTATGCGTGTGACGTCACATGAATGACGTCAAAAGTCATATCCTGGTAGTAGCAGGATATGATTGCTTTATCCGTCATCATATTCTGTCAGTAGAAATGGTGGTTGTAGTATAAACTAAATTAAACATATCCCTTCCATTAGACTACCATAATTTTAAGTGATACTTTAATTCAACAGCAAACTTATTTTAACATTTTTTTTTAACAATTAGTTTGATTCAATCCAGTATTGTTTTTATATAAATAAAAAAAAGAGAGAAGAAATTGGTTTGTCCGATAAATTTTTAATTATTTAGCTATCTGTGGTATTTTAATTATTTACAGCTCTTTACTGTGTATGTCAGCTGTTCGCTTGGAGAATATTTATATTGATTATCAGTCCGTCACATCTGAGGTGCACAATCACTCTTCCACATGCAAGCGCACCTTAATTTGATCTGTGAAGCATTTTTTATCATCCACCTAAAAATATGGGGTTTTTTAAAAACAAGCTGCTTTAACCCCCAACCCCTGCAATTGCCCACAGCAATCAGCAATACCGCGGAGTTCTTCATTATCCATGGGACTTTTTTTTTTACTGTGCACTATATTAGAAAGCATTTTAAAGACATATATTTTTGCCGTGGACATTTTCTTAATTGCAAGGGTTGACCTTGGTGTTTGAATACCAGTATCATTATTGATTTGGACCGGCCTCGGTGGCGTCGTGGCAGGCCATCGGTCTACAGGCTGGTAGGTACTGGGTTCGGATCCCAGTCGAGGCATGGGATTTTTAATCCAGATACCGACTCCAAACCCTGAGTGAGTGCTCCGCAAGGCTCAATGGGTAGGTGTAAACCACTTGCACCGACCAGTGATCCATAACTGGTTCAACAAAGGCCATGGTTTGTGCTATCCTGCCTGTGGGAAGCGCAAATAAAAGATCCCTTGCTGCCTGTCGTAAAAGAGTAGCCTATGTGGCGACAGCGGGTTTCCTCTAAAAAAAATCTGTGTGGTCCTTAACCATATGTCTGACGCCATATAACCGTAAATAAAATGTGTTGAGTGCGTCGTTAAATAAAACACTTCTTTCTTTCTTTCATTATTGATTTGGTGATCCTTCTGCCCCGGAGTCAGCCACTGGCGAAGGGGGCAGAGACTGAATCCAGGGTAGGCATGCCTGAACCCTAGGGATATGGCAAGGCTTCTAGAATTGTAAAAAAATCCACCAGCCATGGGATCTGCAATTTAAAAAATGTACTAGCCACGATTAAAAATTCACTAGCCCTACTTTACTTTAATACAATTTTACTAAATAGTAGTAATAATCAGATAATATGTCACCTAAAGAGCTTAAAAACACTAACATTGTGGGTGGGATGGAAGCAGTATTTTCATATTTACAAAACAGACTTAACTGCAACATCTGACCAAAAACAAAAAATTTCACTTGCTGCCGGGCATGGCAATAGTAGTTATTTACTAGTCCAACATTGAATATCACTAGCCATGGGAGTGGGGCTACCATAATCTAGAAGCCCTGGATATGGGCACCGATTTGGTGATTGTTCAATGTGTGCTACTCACAACATCTTTTGTCAGCATGTACAAATTTTACTCAAGGTTTTTCCTACAGAACACAAATCACTTGGCTGATGTTTTCAAATTTGAAGGATTGGATTATATACTGGGTTTATTTTTACTAATTCACTAAGTCTTACCTTTGTATGAATCCCAGCAGCCAGTATTTGTGTTCTTTCCGTGGTACATGTCAAACCATTTGTTAATTCATTCTTTTTATATACATTAGAAAATAGTTATTTTATGGGAATACGTTAACACATCTTTTTGTGTCATTTGATAAAGTCAAAAGGAAAGGAAGGAAGGAAATGGTTTATTTAACAATGCACTCAACACATTTTATTTTACAGTTATATGGCGTCGGAACAAAAAGAAAGATACACTAGTCTGGTATTTTTTGCAGTTAGGTCCATTTCTCAACAACAACAAAATTCACTCAAAGATCAGTAAAACTTGTATCTATGGCTGTTTTGATTTAAGCAAATATAAAGCAAAATATCTGCCCCCCCCCCCCCCCCCCCCCCCCCCCCCCCCCCCGTTTCCTACGCCAGTGATTGGTGAGTTATAGGTATTACTTTTCCCGACATCAACTTTTGCACTGAAGTCGACATTAAAGGTTTCACGTTTAGACCCGTTTCTCACAAACTGTAAATCCTAGGTCAGTAAAACTTGGTGTATATGTGTATCTATGGATGTTTATCATAATGCACCATTTTTTTAAAACTTTATGATAGCCGAGACGTTTAGTTCAGCAGAATTCTTGTTCCCTTTATCAACTGAATGTTGAAATAACCATATGCAGGGCTTCTAGAAAATATTTTACATCACTAGCCATGGGATTATTGACTTTTTTTTTTTTTTTTTAATTGCTATCCACGATTAAAAATTCACTAGCCCTACTTTACTTTAAGTTAATACTGAATAATAGTAATGATCAGATGTCACCTAAAGAGGGAGATAAAGCTTAAAAACACCAACATTGGGGGTTTGGGTGAGAGGTCAGGATATTCATATTTACAAAATAGACATAACTGCAACATTTGACAATTTTGTTTTCACTAGCCGTCGGGCATGGTAATACATGTAGTAGTTATTTACTAGCCCAACATTGAATATCACTAGCCATGGGAGTGGGGCTAGCATAATCTGGAAGCCCTGATATGTTAAACTCCATATAGCTGAGGTTTAAAACGAGCTGAGGTGATGTTAAACATACATTCCTTTCCTTTTGTGAACTCTTGACTGAGTGGGTGTTCATTAACAGTGAGCAAAGAAAGAAAGAAAGAAATGTTTTATTTAACAATGAGAAGTGCTGTAACGTGAATAATGAGTGGGAGACATGCTATCAATCAGATCACTCCGGCAGATTCGTCTTTTGATCTTTGCATCCTACATGTACATGTACTGGCTGGGGTTTCATCCACGCTTTGCTGGAAATGAAAAAAAATATGTTTTAGTTAAATAAAACACTCAACACATTTTATTTTAGTTTTTTATGGTTATATGGTTTTGAAAATATGGTTATGGACCACACAGATGAGAATTAAAGTTTTGTTTAACTACACCACTAGAACACATTGATTTAATAATCATCGCACATACATATAATAGCACAATATTCCACAGCCTTTCATTTACCAGTTGTGATGCAAATTGGCTGGAACGAGAAATAGCCCAATAAGCCCACCGACAGGGATGGATCCACCTGACAAGTGCTTTACCACTAGGCTAGGTCCAGAGAAGGAAGGGAGGAAATGTTTTATTTAATGATACACTCAACACATTTTATTTACGGTTATATGACGTCGAACATATGGTTAAGGACCACACAGATATTGAGAGAGGTAACTGCTCCATAATGGTGTAACATAGACCATTGGTATGTACTATCCTGTCTGTGGGATAGTGCATTATAAAAGATCCCTTACTGGTAATCAAAAAGAAAGGCCCATGAAGTGGTGATGGTAGATTTTCTCTGGATGTTGGTGGCCCCCATTGGGCTGTTTCTTGTTCCAGCCAGTGCTCCACAACTGGTGTAACAAAGGCCATGGTATGTACTATCCTGTCTGTCGGATCGTGCATATAAAAGATTCCTTGCTGCTAATCGAAAAGAGTAGCCCATGAAGTGGTGACAGAGGGTTTCCTCTCTCATAAAAAACAACAACAATTAACAGTGTTTCTGCCAGAAAGAAATGTGTGGGTATGGCGCTATGGAATTGAATGCAACCACAGTCAACAGAAAATGGGTTATGTATAAGGTTAGGGTTAAGAAAATCATACAGTAATTATAAGAGTAATTAATTTTGTTACACGGTTCTTAAAAAAAGGTCTGCCAAAAAAATGTGTGTATGGTGCCATACCTGTTTTACCCTCTGACAGAAACCCTGATTAATGAAGAGGTATTAAAGGTAAACGTAGTGAAATGTAGAGTACCGGTATATCCCTTAAAACATGATAGTAAGTGCATGGTTCTGATCATGGATTCCTTAGTTCACATTATTCTAACTGCTGGTGTAATCGGGCGGGATGTAGCCCAGTGGTAGAGCGTTCACCTTGATGCGCGGTCGGTTGGGATCGATCCCCTTGGTGGGCCCAAACAAAACAAACTTTTTAAAAATATTTTTGGTTGTGTAATCAAAAGTTGTGCATTTGGTGCAAACCAGTTATAACCGATGGTCGATCAGACACAATTAACTAATCTTAAAATGTAAGACTGTGTCAGAATTACCAATTGTTTGACTCTGTCCAATAGCCAGTGATATTTTAATCAATGTGCTTTAATGTTGTCATTAAACTTAAGGGTGGGCTTTAGCTCAGTCGGTTGAGTGCTCACCTGATGTGCTTGTGTCACAGGATTGAACCACCTCGGTAGATCCATTCAACTGATTGGGTTTTTCTCTTATTCCAACCAATCTGTTGAGGCCATGGTATGTGCTATCCCATCTGTGGGAAAGTGCATATAAAAGATCCCTTGCTGCTTATGGACAAATATTTGATATCTAAAAGCCATTCAATTGAATAAACAGTCATCAGGCAAACGTTCCTTTCCTTTGGTCCGTAATACTTGGCATAACTTGAGTCACTTCAAAATCTTTCAGAAAATAAAAAATATGCTTAATTACATTCACTGCTCCGTAATACTTGACATAACTTGAGTCACTCCAAAATCTTTCAGAAAATAAAAAATATGCTTAATTACATTCACTGCTCCGTAATACTTGGCATAACTTGAATCACTCCAAAAATTTTCAGAAAATAAAACAATTATGCTTAATTACATTCAATGCTACATTTTGATTAGATAGCATTAGGAGTCATCCCAGTGTAATAAAATTGAGACACTTGTAACCAGGAAAATAAAAATCATGGTTTTCTCACTGAGCAATTATCATGCATACATGTACAGTAGGTATATAACGCATAATATTATTGGACGATTTGACACTTACAAACCAATCACTTTGTTAGAACTAAATATGATGATTTGGCAAACATACACAATGACATCATGTTTTTATTGTTAAATTCATTTTGTAATAAAATTTAATTTTATTACACTTTATTACAGACTTTTTTAATAGAATAAATAGAACTTTGTTGACATTTTGGGGTCAGGTTTTTTTCTGTGAACATGAATAAAATTAGCAATACTCAGAACAGTATGTACTGTGATTTACATCATTTTTATATACAAGTACATGTATGGATTTTGAAAATAAATAGCTTTTAGAAGAAAAATAAATAGGTGATGTAATAACAAACTTGGTACCATATTTTTTAAAATAAATTTATGTCCTTCATGAAATCATTTTAATTTGTCACTTGCTAAAGCTAGTGAGAAATAAAAATTATATCACTTGGAACATAAATTTGATAATAACTGGTAACTCATTTATTATCCTCAATGTTCTTCACATTGTGACTTAAATTACTAATAAATGATGTCATATCTCTTAGTCTTGCGATGCGCGGTCGGTCTGAGATCGATTCCCGTCAGTGGGCCCATTGGGCTATTTCTTGTTCCAGCCAGGGCACCACAACTGGTATATCAAAGGCTGTGGTATGTACTACCCTGTCTGTGGGATGGTGCATATAAAAGAGATCCCTTGCTGCTAATCGAATAGAGTAGCCCATGAAGTGGTGACAGTGGGTTTCCTCTCTCAATATCTGTGTGGTCTTTAACCATATGTCTGACACCATATAACCATAAATAAAATGTGTTGAGTGCGTCGTTAAATAAAATATTTCCTTTCCCTTAGTCTTAATTAACTTTGTGCACTCCCATGAGTCATTTAGTGCATGGAATGTCAACATCAAGCACATAAAAATGGAATTCTATATTTGTTCTCATAAGAGAGCATTAACAATATAATCTGTGTGTCTTAATACTTCATCCAATTTCACCTGTAATTAAATGAGGGGGCCGGGATTTAGGTCAGTCAGTGCTAGCATGAGGTGCTTGCCTCACAGTATCGAACCACCTCAGTGGATCCATTCGGCTGACTGGTTTTTTCTTGTTCCGTGCAAGAGGCTGTAGTATGTGCTTTCCTGTCTGTGGCATTAATAAAAATGTAGCGGGTTTCCTCTGTTGACTACGAGTCAGAATTACATGTACCAAAAGTTTGATATCCAATAGCCGATGATTAATTAATCAATGTGCTCTAGTGGTGTTGTTAAACAAAACAAACTTATTCTAATTCTGTAATTAAAAGGTTAAGAAAGAAATATGTGACACCTTAACACATTTTAAACTATGGCTATTTGAGGAATAGAAAACGACATAGGCTATTGGATGTCAAAATTTGGTAATGTAGACATATAGTCTTAGAGATGAAATCTGCTACATTTTTCCATTAGTAGCAATGGATCTTTTATATGCACCATCCCACAGACAGGATAGTACATACCACAGCCTTTGATGTACCAGTTGTGGTGCACTGGCTAGAATGAGAAATAGCCCAAGGGGCCCACCGACAGAGATTGATCCCAAACCGACCGCTCATCAAGCGAGCGCTGTACCACTGGGCTACGTCCTGCCCCTGGTGGGTATTCATGCCGATTATCCGAGTCTAGAAACGTAGATGATGAAACCCTGGAGATTTGTTTTGTTCAGTGCAAGTCACTTTTCTGTAATCACCGCAGCATTAAATCGAGAGAGTTTATAAATGTTTAATGGTATTCTGCTTTAAATCATTTGTTCGTGTCAGTGAGCAGATGAACATGTATTTGTACAAGTCTGCCTCACAGGAAATGCCTTAATGTTCTTCAGGGACTGAAGATAACACAAAGAAATGGAATCGGTTACAGAGCAGATAGAACTAAACTTTATAGTGAGAGATTTGGGGTAATAGCAATGAACATTAAATGGCAAATGCTCGTTTATAATATAACAGCAATACTACTCACGGAGTTGCCACAAAGACTACTTAAAATGTGGGTTGAAATGTAAAGTTAGTCCTTTTAATTATGGATGAACTACATGTACATGTAAGAAGTGAATTTCATTAGCAAATGATTAATTGGAATGAAAAACATTTATAAGCTGACCAATGAGTTAATATGACATGAAGTATGTTATACGAATATACTACTTGGAAGGAAGGAAATGTTTTATTTAAGGACGCACTCAACACATTTTATTTACGGTTATATGGCATTGGACATATGGTTAAGGACCACACAGATATAGAGAGAGGAAACTCGCTGTCGCCACTTCATGGGCTACTCTTTTCGATTAGCAGCAAGGGATCTTTTATGTGCATCATCCCACAGACAGGATAACACATACCATGGCCTTTGATATACCAGTCGTGGTGCACTGGCTGGAGTGAGAAATAGCCTAATGGGTCCACCGACGGTGATCAATCCCAGATCGACCGCACATCAAGTGAGCGCTTTACCACTTGGCTATGTTCCGCTTGTACTACTTGGATATTTTAAAGTACAGCGCTGGCTAGGCCCAGAGATTTACAAAGCTATCTTAAGTGCTATAAAGCACATGCCACAGTGATGTCATAGCATGCAATGGTTTTATGATTTTGTAGTCCTTAAGATAGCTTAGAAAATATTTACTTTTGTCTGCAGGGATGAATGAAGGTTTAATGATGCCCAAGCATAAAAATACAGGCGAGTGTGCAGAGAAGGGTTTTGTGGGTTAAACCCTCCTGATCCAAGGAGATTTAATTTTGTTTAGATATATTTTACAGAGGAGCATTCTTACCCAACCCCCTAGAAAACATGCTTGCCACAGTCTAGACCCCCAACTTTCTGCACAGGCACCTGAAATATATTAGCTATTGGGTGCCAAATAAAGATAAGTACCATACATGAAATAACTGGGAGGTTTTCTGCATCTCAGAGCAGTTATGCTATCAGAATAATTTCTGCAAATTTGTTTTAAAAATCTTAATATTTATATCTTAATAGTCTTAATATTGTAAAATATGAGTGTCATTTTTTAGAAAGTACAATTACTAGACGTTAATAATCTTAAAATATCATATTTCACCATGATAATTTTTTTCTCAGATTCCGCATTGTTGACGAAATGTTTACGGATACCACGCCATGTGGACCAGACGGTGGCATGCCAGAGACTCCTGAAATTGCCGTCCTTGACCCAGAGTCGCGCAAGTCCCCGTTCTCATTAACAGTGAGTTAACAAGCTGATGCTGTGATTCCACGAGCCAGGAATGTTCTCCAGCACTGACACAAGTCAATATATTATGTTCCATGACAGTAACATAGCAGTTGTAATGTGAACAGTCTGTTCCTACAGATCATGAGCATGTAGGAATGTAGCACTGATAGTGTTATCACTTGTTACAATGAAGTAGCTTTCAATCCCTCCTGTAACTCATAAAGGCAGAGTCACAGTGACAGTTGAACTACAAAATGCCTCTACCAAAAATACACTCCCTCAAAAAAAAAGTTCAGTAATATGATTGACATGATGTATTTTTAATGACAATAATTGTAATGAGATAGATGTTCGTTTTTTGTGGGGGGTTTTGTTTTGTTTTTGTCTGTTTTTTGTTCAGTTTATGGTACTGACTTTATGGAGTGTTTTGACATAGTCATTTGACTATGATTTATTACTGATATTGTTAAAATAAATCAACATACAGTTGGAATGATGATTTATAAAAAAAGAACAAATTGCTTTATTTTGTGTGTGGGTGGGTGGGTGGGGTGTAACAAGTTGCTTAATTTTGTGTGTGGGTGGGTGAGGTGTATATTACCTGAAAATCTATACATTTCATCTCTCCTGTAAAATCCTTGTATTGAACCAATTACATAGTTGTTATTGATATTTAGCTATTTAACTGAAGTATGGCTACATGTATATAGTCGTAAATCATAAAAAATACTTTTTGTTCATTATTAGCTAAGGTTAGACATGTAAACTCTCCAGGGATATTGATATTAAATTACCTCTGCGTGTTGATCAATGAAAACATGTCAGGCTGTACAATAACAAAGTTTAGTATCTTGCAATTGTGCCTTTAAATGTAGAATCTACTCAGACACAGATTCAGGCAGGGGCCTAGGACCCCCTCCCCCCACCCCCTTATTTTTGGTCAAACAATATATATTACCAGGGCTGTAGCTAGGATTTTTTGTTTGGGGGGGGGGGGGGGGGCAACAGAGTAGTTAATAGTCTAAAACTCGGCAATTGCCCCCATGCTAGCTACGGCCCTGATTACAAAATACACAAAAATGCAAAGTTATCCTGTCCACCTGTTAAGGACCTTTAAATTCTATTTTCAGAAATTACAATGGGTATTGGGCCCCCTCTATTAAACAAATCCTGGATCCGCGCCTGCTACTAATAAGTAAATTAAAATGAACAGTCTAAATACACTGGAAATGGTCGTCTGTGTAATCTGGATTGTTGTGTACACCAACACATTTTCCCAGTACTGTGCAGGGGTAGTTAATTTATCATGGGCTAGAACCTGTCTAATCCAGCTGCTGTCTACTCAAAATTGTGAAGTGAATTCAAGGACAAGAAAGTCATTCATATATTATAGCAGTATAATTACATGTAGCCCTGAAAGCAGAAAGTAAAGATTTTAAATGTGCTAAGTTTGTGTTAATTAATTAAAATAGCATTGTGAATGAATTCCTATTGGTGACTTTTTTTCGTGATTTTTCCATAGATATTTGTAAATGGTATTTGCTAAAACCGAAGTATGATTCAAATGGTGGTTTAACACTGATATGTCACATGAAAAACACGATCTTGGACTGATAATCATCAAAACGACCAGAACACACAAGATCTCGAACAAATTAATATTCTAAAGCTGATGTACTATACAATCTCACAAGATGAACATGCACCTTTAATAACTTGGCTGCTTTACAGGTATTGCAATCAAAGCCTGGATACACATCAAACAGTATCGTGATAGTTGGCTGGCACACAAGTAATGTGAATGACCTTTTCAGCTTCAGTTGACCATCTGACACTGAAATAAGAATTAAATTACCATAGGTTAAATGTTTACAGTTTGTAATTTTCTCAGAATATTACATGTGATTTGGCAGTAAAGCTTAATGATGTGGTCTGGCAGTCATTCGCAAAATAAATGTCACATTTTGTTGAAAACAAGATGATTTTGTAGGTTTTTGTAATTCCCTTTAAAACTGTGTTAGTCTGGTTAAAGGTCAGTTAAAAAGCTTGTACCAGTTACTGAAGGATACAATTCTCTTATGGATTGACTTTATACATGAGAGGGATCCTTTCAAAAATGTTAGTACCAGTATGTCATTCAAATGCTAATCCCTGTCTTCATATTCATGGGTGTTGTATCAGTGTGTGATTTTGATTTAAAAAATGCAAGTGTCATCACAACTCCCTGCTTGCAAATCTTTAGAGCCCGCCACCAACCCAGCCAGCCCTGCTATGCATCTCCAGTAGAACAGAAGATATGCTAAATGTTTTGCATGAAACCATGGAAAAGATCGCTATTCAAGACTGTGGTTTCCGGGGATTTTGAGATATATGTTGACTGTGTCATTTCGAAGAATCAAAGTAATTTGTACAAATAATTTTTACAAGCCATGCGGGTTCATATGCTAGCCAAGCTAGAGAGTCCTATATGATTTTTGCGAGCCTCAGGCTCCCGGATTCTCCTCAAAATCACACACTGATATCGATAGTCCATCCCATCATCCTACAAAAATATTTTTATCAATAATTTTAGTTTGGTTTGACTAACACGTAAGAAGAAATGTAAAATTGTTTTGGAAATAATAATTTTTAAAACTTTTTATGTGCAATTTAGAAAACAATCGGTTCACAAATAAATAACTTGTAGTAAATTCCATGGTATGACAAAAGGTTTTCTCCTGTGGTAAGGACTACAGTAAATTCCACTTTATACATAAATAGTAAATTATGGAAATGTTTTGTCTTATTGAAATAAACATTGTTTGATGTTAACGCTATGTTTCATTTGTTATTTTCAGGGATCTGTCAGTGAACCTGGTCTTGGACTTTTGTCATGGTGGAATACATGATATAAAAACTGAATCAATGATATTTTATTCCGACACTCACAAAATTAGTAGAAGACTTCACCAGTAATGGAGGTTGAAATGGGTGATGGAAATCTTGGATTATCAAGATATTAAGATAATTTGGACATTGAAGTACAATTCTCAAACTACTTGACATGTGGTAACTGGTAACCTGTGATGTCGACTTACTTCCACATGAAGGGGCGAGGCGTAGCCCAGTGGTACAGCGCTTGCTTGATGCACGTTCAGTTTGGGATCGATCCTCATCAGTGGGCCCATTGCGCTATTTCTCGCTCCAGCTAGTGCATCACGACTGGTACATCAAAGGCTGTGGTATGTGCTATCCTGTCAATGGGATGGTGCATATAAAAGATTCCTTGCTGCTAATTGAAAAGAGTAGTCCATGAAGTGGCGAAAGCTGGTTTCCTCCCTCAATATCGGTGTCGTCCTTAACGATATGTCCGATGCCATATAACTATAAATAAAATGTGTTGAGTGCGTCATTAAATAAAACATTTCCTTCCTTCCTTCTTCTGTTTCAAAGTTTAAAGTGCAGCTTGTATCTTGTTGTTTTTTGTTGTTGTTTCTGTGTGTTTTGTTGTTTGGAAGCATTCCTAGAACTACTGTTTCATTAATGTATAATTATAATACGTATCATGATATAGAGCAGCCATATTACTAGACAAAAATTATGGTAATACCTATTCTCAGAAATATGTGCTTATGTGGAAGTAGATCATAGGTATCAGAGGTGGGGAGGGGGCATGGAGTATTGGCTTCCCCAATTGGAGAAAATGCATTGAGCCACCACCACCACCACCACCACCACCACCACCACCACCCTGTTTAAAGTAACTTGCTATATAGATGCAAATCCTCCTTCCCTTGACATCTTCCGACACCCATGTTTTCTTTTTAAGATCTGTATCACATTCCTACCATTTTTCTTTGTTTATACTCTATTTTTGTACTTATATCGAATTAAGGTTCAAGCACACTGTCCTGGACACACACACACACACACACACACACACACACACACCTCCGCTACCTGGGCTGTCTGTCCAGGACAGTGGGTTAGTGGTCAGTTGTTGGAGAAAAGTCAGTGCAGTGACATTACAGCTACCCACTGAGTTGTTAAACTTACTCTGAGTGCGAGCCGGTAACGGGATGGGAACCCAGTACCAACCAGCCTGAAGTCCTTTGGCTTAACCACTCTACCACCGAGGCCAGTTTCCAATCATTGATGTAGGCATGATCTTCTATTGGGAGTTGGCACTCACACTGCAGAGGCGAATCTAGGGCCCCCTCCCCCCAAATTTGTTTTAATTACCAACAGTTATAATTTTATTATATTAATTTTTACCCACTCCAAACCTCCCCCAAAGAGTTTCCTTGGCATTTCGCCTCATGTCATTGTGGCCCCCCTAAATGGATTTTCTGCATCTGCCACTGCACTGTCTAAGACTGTTAATTCCCGCTTATAAATGTTTTATGGGGCAGCAGGCAAACGTAAAATGAGACTGGTGGGTGAGAGGTATGATGAGGTTGGGGAGGGCATGGTCTACCCTAGCTACGCCATTGATACCCCCCCCCCCCCCCCCCCCCGCACAATAATCCACAATCCCATAGTAAGCCGTACGCCTACCGTGTGGATTATAATCATCAGATTTTTTCTGTGTTGCCGGTGATGGTCGATTTTATGCCCTATCACTGTCCATGTTGACGTCGAGTGATTATGTAACCTGCATGATGCTATAATAAATAGGCGAGATTCACAACAATGGTATAATATGCCTAATCAGCTACGCTGGTTTCCGATATTATTCTACTTCGGGATAAAATCGGAATCTTTCCCGATTCATCTCTTTGATGATGGAACTGTTTTGACATATCCAGGCTTATTATTTGTGATGTCTTTATTTTTAATGCAGCCTTATACGTAACCTAAGCAGCTTTTTCCCCCATTGTTTCTTTTCCTCGGAGATGGCAAGTTCATTTGCAATTATAGATTCATAAACGATCGCCCACGGTAATGACAGGTTGTATAATAAGACCGGCCACGGTGGGGTCGTGGTTAAGCCATCGGACTACAGGCTGGTAGGTACAGAGTTCGCAGCCCGGCACCGGCTCCAACCCAGAGCGAGTTCTTAAAGGCTCAATGGGTAGGTGTAAGGCCACTACACCCTCATCTCTCTCACTAACCACTAAACAACTAACCCACTGTCCTGGACAGACAGCCCACATAGCTAAGGTGTGTCCAAGACAGCGTGCTTGAACCTCAGTTGGATATAAACACGATAATAAGTTGAAATGAAATTAATGTATAATAAGTTCCAATTCGTTCATTGGCGGATCCAGATCATTGGCGTAACCAGGATTTTATATTGGGAGGGGGGATGTGCAGCGTTTGATAAGATTGCCAGATTGGTTTACCACATAAGCTTGTTTAAAGACGCCATTAACCTAAAATCCAAGAATGCCGCCATTCGCGAACCATTTTGAAGGAATACGATTGGCCCAGCCGACTAATCACGTTCACCAAGTTCCATGGCCCTTTGGCAGTTGACTTAGTATTTAAAATACAAAATGGCCGCTGTGTGTAAATCGAACATTGCTGCTATACACGTGATCCTATGTAATTGTATTAAGCATGGATGAATTCGGCATACCTAAGAATATAGGCCTATATGTACACATTATTAATTGCCTATGAAATTAGTGCTCGAATCTAATTGGTCGATGGCCATTTCTTCTTTTTTGTTTTTTTCTTCTTGTTGCTGTTATAAGGCATCGCAATTTTTTAGTACATTTATGGCTCGTTATATTCATATTCAGGAACCTCGGTGGCGTCGTGGTTAGGACATCGGTCTACAGGCTGGTAGGTACTGGGTTCGGATCCCAGTCGAGGCATGGGATTTTTAATCCAGATACCGACTCCAAACCCTGAGTGCTCCGCAAGGCTCAATGGGTAGGTGTAAACTACTTGCACCGACCAGTGATTCATAACTGGTTCAACAAAGGCCATGGTTTGTGCTATCCTGCCTGTGGGAAGCGCAAATAAAAGATCCCTTGCTGCTAATCGGAAGAGTAGTCCATGTAGTGGCGACAGCGGGTTTCCTCTCAAAATCTGTGTGGTCCGTAACCATATGTCTGACGCCATATAACCGTAAATAAAATGTGTTGAGTGCGTCGTTAAATAAAACATTTCTTTCTTTCTTTCAGTCACTATTCGAACAATATAATATTTTAATTATAACATGCATTTTATTACTTGTTAAACAGGCTACAGATGAAAACAAATTTTATCCATCCCTATTCCACCCAGTCTGAAGCAACTACACGTATGCATTATAAACAGAATGGACTGGTTATTGTATTCACTCGGTTTATTTGCAGTAGAACACACATGGAATGAATTAGGAAGAAGACTGCATCTTCTCGGTCAGTCTCGTAGATCTTGAACAATTTCAAACGAAAGTGTGGAAAGCCATTCCCATAGACAGTATGTGATAATGGTGCGTCGATAATCCATAATTTGTTATAGATTTACTTTCGAACATTAAAGGGACACGCCCTAGTTACAGCTAGTTGTTAACCATTACGGCGTTGTTTTTCGCTATTAAACCCATTTTTTCACAAATAAAATTGCACTTTACTTACATTTTATTATTTAGAATACACATTTCCATTCACCTGAAGTGCTTTTTGGTAATCCTGATAATCCTGATGTCTGTAAAACCACGAAATGCATTTTTTGTATTTCTTAAAAAGCCGCGCGCACTCGAGAAAAAACCGTTAAGCAAGCGAGGTCCAATCTATTTTTAGAGGGAATCTTCCTGTGTAAACGTCACAGACGTTGGTATACCACGTGCCCGTTATCATTTTGGTTCGGTTTGTTTTCTCGTGCACGGTTCGCGCAATCAACATCCGATTTGTTGTCGTTTGCTTGTTGTTCATTTGTGAGATTTTTCTTCACAGTTCGTGAACATTTTCAGTAACAATAAAGTTCAGACATGTAAGTATCTCAATACAAAACGTTACAAACCCTTAAAACCAATAATTTTGCTAAGTCTTACGATATCTGGAGAGGGGATACAACCAGGACAGAACAGTTGGAACATGTCCAGGAGAGGTGAAACGAACGCACCCCAAGTCTGTGCGCACTCTGTGAAATTTGTCGTGACGTAGGCATTGTTGTGCTTCGAGCGACATCTACCGGTGACATCAGAATACTAACTTTCAAAATTATTTCAAGCAATTGGGACATGGGCATTCCCATGGTATTTATCAATATAAAACCTGTTTTTTCACTCCATTTGATAAAAACGTGATCTAAGTGTGTTACAGGTTTGTAGATTAACCAAATTATAATTTATTTTCGCTGGATGGAACTAGGGCGTGCGGCTTTAAGTTATTTGTTCGAGGACATAGTCGAACAAAAACAAAAATTAAAACTCGAATATCATCACATGATTGCTGCAATGATTAAACATACATATACGAGCAGAAGATCACGAAACTCCGACGATATTTCAATATTCATATTATATCTGAACTAGATGTAACCCGTGGAAATCATGGGAAGGTTTAAATGGGGGTGTGGTGACCTTACACAGGACTTTCGCCCCAAAATAGGACTGTCATGTGCAAACGCTCATAACCCGAGGCTATATACACGGCCGCCGTGTAGACCCAAGAGCGACGCAGACGGTACGGCCATGGCCGTATCACTTTTCAAAGAGGTACAACATGGCCGTACCACCTTTTTGTTCATATTTGTGGTATCAGTGAAAATGTCCTTCACAGGTGAATTTGAAAGGAGAGTCTGGCAACCTCGAGCCGTACCACTATTCTTTACACTGCGCCGCCCCTGAGACCTACATGTATGTACCCACTTATGTGTTAAGTAACAAATATGGCGACCTCCATGGCGGTTATATTTATGGAATTCATATTTGTACACAATATTTAGCACGATGTTTGTACTGTAGTCGACTGGTCCTGAGCGCAAAAAGATCCTTACGAAATGCAGCATTGGGTAAATACAAAGGTCTTCGACAGTGCAAATCAAAAGAAGATAAGCGGTCAGAACAATGAATGTTTTTTAAACGGCCTTGTCTGTTATATTATAGATTGGAACAAATACCTGGACTCATGTACTACCCGTGAGGAAAATAAAATAGCTTTAAAAACATATTAAAAGTTTTTAAAATCAATTAATTAAACATTGGGAACAGGGGGGTGTTTTAAAGCAATATATTTCAAAATGCTCAAAGGTGACAGAATGTCATGCGCTGAAAATACGTTCTGGGATATGTCATTAAACAAAATCAACAATAAAAAAAAAACCGTAATACTTAATAATTTTGACTTTCGAGAAAAATCGCATTTCTCTGCCGGACTATAAAGACGAAAACAACATCAGTATAAACGTTGGAAGATGCAAGAAACTTGAGGGGCCAATTAGTTATCAAGTGCACAATCTTTAGAATTAGGGGACCAATTCCCCCTTGCCCTTCCACTCCCAACGTGTTTGATTAACACTTGGTTGTGAGTGTTGGTTGGAATTAGAAAATGCATTTCTTTCTTACACTGACCCCAGAAATACCACTTCCACCGGGGTGGGGTGGAGGGGGGAGGAGAGAAAAGTAAAATTTAAAACATATTACATGTACTGAAGTTACAGAAATGCTAGCACACCAGCAAGTGCCTCCCGTTTTTAACTGAAGCCTATCTCTGGTCCCATATGGTGTCTGTTTATCAGTTAATTATTAAAACTCGTCACTTGAGAACGATATCGGATAGTGCCACTAATTATTTGTCACGTCTTTCGTGGCATGGATCACACGGCAGATACCTTTTTGTCAGAATTATCAAATGCTTGATATTTGATAGCCCATGATTAATTAATTGCTATTCAATGTGCTCCAGTGGTGACGTCAATTTACGAAGACAAACAAGATCTTTTTAATGAGGACCTCCAGAATTGTGAGTGAGCGGGAAAAAAAGAAATTGTATCAAGTTAAACCACGTATGCATATAGAAGACCGGCCTCGGTGGTTTAATGGCTAAACCATCGGGCTTAAGGCTGATAGGTACTGGGTTCGCCCCCTGAGAATCTCACTTTTTTTTAACAGCATACACATCTCAGGGTTTAATTTGTAGTGTTTCATTTGTTTATAAAAAGTAGTCCCCCCCCCCCCCCCCCCGGATTTTGATCAGGGTACGGCCCTGCTATCCAGACCGATTTTAACAACTGAAAGGCCATTGTATCGACTTACCTCTCACTGACTACTAATCCGCTGACTTGGGCCCGTGTTTATAAAACTTAAAGTCTAGACTTTAATAAAGTCCAGACTTTAACGTTTTGCTATTTGAATGGCGTTGCCATGACGTTAAAGTCTGGACTTTATTAAAGTCTAAACTTTAAGGTTTATAAGCATGGGGCCTGGACAGATAACCCAGATAGCTGAGGTGTGTGTTTATCCAGGGCGGCGTGCTTGACCCGTAATCGGATATAAGCACGAAAATAAGTATAAACAAACAGCAGAAAAAATAAACAGTAAACTGCAGACCCACTTGCATAACAAAACAATTATCCACCCCCCACCCCCCCACCCCCCGGTCCATTAATTCATTCTGGGGCGTTTTTATTGTTTTCAAACTGTTGGCCTGTAGAAAAGTATATGAAATTTGAAGTTTTTCGAATGAATGAAATACAATTTCCCAGCATCTGCAGCACAAAACTTTGTTATTTTGTTTGATTTGAGGGTGTTTTAAGTATTAATAAAAATCGTTAACAAAAGAGAAATTCAGTTCCTTGATCATTGAATGTAATTAACGTGCTACATTTCATTTCAACTTATTTTCGTGCTTATATCCAATTAAGGTTCAAGCACGCTGTCCTGGGCACACACCGCAGCTATCTGGGCTGTCTGTCCAGGACAATGGGTTAGTTGTTATATGGTTAGTGGTTAGTGAGAGAGAAGAGGGTGTAGTGGCCGTTCACCTACCCATTGAACCCTTAAGAACTCGCTCTGGGTGGGAGCCGGTACCGTGCTGCGAACCCTGTGCCTACCAGCCTGTAGTTCGATGGCTTAACCACTGCGCCACCGAGGCCGGTAACGTGTTACATAGTTAGTTAATCGCTCAGCTTGTTCAGCCGCTATGCACCCACTCTTGTAAAATAGAACTTTTTCGCATTTAAACAATAGGCTAACTGCCTGTACAGGTATAATTAATTGAAAGCTCATTACTATAATGTTTAAAAAAAAATATATAATTATATTCCCAATATCTGGCCAGAATGGTTAATGCTGTAAAGGTTACACACCACCATTAATTACTCCAAGCAGTTCAAAATAATTTCTATGTCAGAATAAATTCTGTGAAAATTACAACACTCTCAACTGACATATACCGTGTAAAAGAATCAACATAGGTCGACCGACCACCACCTCGTGTTGCAGTTATACAAGTGGCACCATACCACTTGCACAGTTGTTATCAGTTAGTTCTACATATAACAAGTTACTTCAAACCAGTGGGTTATTTAAATACTACAGAGGTCAACCTACGCGTAATCATCAAAGAAAGGTTTCAGATGAGGAACTATTTCCTAAACCGGACTATATTAAGCTGCTACGTAACGGCACGACAAATGGTAGTGTGTTGCCTAAAGGACATTATTACTAAAAAGTAAAACTCTACAACGTCATTAGGACTTATTACTATACAAATAGTTTATAAAGAGATTCTCATTAAATAAAAAGAGAAGATAATTATAATTAATAAAAAGGACTGTGAGTTTGGCACAGTAAATGAATACCAAGAACATCTCGCGCTTGTAATTGCATCGGAACGTACTAGATGTTGCGTTGCATTAAATTAGTGGCTTCCGGTCCTAATTCAAGCAATTGACAGTAATTATAGTGGTTACATTACTGTACAAATATCATTACTTAGTATTTATGCTCCAGAAATTAATATATTCTACGTTTATGCAAGGTAAAGAATGGCTTTAAGCCAGTATATAGAGTAGGGCCTTCAGTGCATCTGTATATTATCATTGTTGTTATCTTTCTGTGTCTATGGTTCTGTGTAATGTTTCGATGTGTTGATATATCGTTTCTATTACTTGAATGGGAATATTAACATTATGTCTATGGATGGACGTGATACGGTAATGTGTGATTCGGTTTACACTGGATAATAATTAGTAACCAATACGTGAATAAACAACCACCACAAGAGCGGATATAGAGCTTCTTTTGCAGTCATAAATTATTACCGCCACTAATCGTTTCGAGAGTCCTTACGGATGCGATGGGTGTGTACCCACCCCCAATAAGAATACTGTTAGAAAATACTATATTATGTCCACTTTAAGTGTGTGTGTGGTGGGGGAGGGGGATTTGAGAGTACCTTCCCTCCTGAACACGTCAATATTTTTGGGTATATGTATGTGTTCAAGAAAACCCATTCACGGGTAACTGTGTTCACGTATGGGGGAGGGGGTGGTACACAATAACATAGGGTCTTCTCTGCAGCTGAACAAAAAGGTGCTTGTTTTTTGTAAAACTGCTTAGATAACGTTTTCGTATTTTTCCTGGGGGTGGTGGGGGTAGTAATAACAGCTCCCCCACCCACCCCCAGGTACGATCCTAGTATTCCTATCGATGCTCAACTATGCCGTCCTATCCTTACAGACTTTTCGGCGTCTTCCTGGCATTTAGCACAGAGCTCGGAGCGTTTTTAACTTCATGGTTTTAGACAATGGAAGAACAGTGATATTATTTCCACTTTTGTTAGACGTAACTCACAGCAAGATTAGAACACTGGCATTAGTCTTCGCGTCGATCACCTAAGGGCCCCTTTCAACGAGGCCAAATCCGTAAATTTTAAACAATCGATGCTGGAGGAATTGTAAAAGAAAGCGCCGACACTGACAGCCCCGATGTGCCATCAACGCCTTTAATTATATCGCACGAGCGTGGCTGACGTTGTGCAATTCTGTCTACTTATTATTAGCTGCGGGCACAAGAGAAAATAAAAACTCATTAATTAACCATTGCTATTGAAAATATTGAACGGCTTTTGTGAGAAATGCACCAAGTCGACATTTCCATAATCACGGATAGTTTCTTGCATTGGGCCTATATTAGTCCTTGGTGAATTACTAACGATGACGTGGTTGTTGTTTTGTTGAGGTTGTTTACAAGTTATTTTTGTTTTACTAATGACTTCTTTGTTTAGCACTACCTGGTTGTCATTTGTTACCTGTTGCTATTTTTAACGACAGTGATTTCCTCCTATTGTACATACCAGATGCATCGGAAGTAGAGATGAGAAGCACCCTGGAGCTTGTGCAATGTCGCCACCACGGCCACCACAGTCCGTTAAAGGAAGTAAATGTTTTATTTAACGACGCACTCAACACATTTTATTTACGGTTATATGACATCGGATATATGGTTAAGAACCATACAGATATTGATATAAGATCCCTTGCTGCTAATCGAAAAAGAGTACTTAGCCCATAAAGTGGCGACAACGGGTTTCCTCTCTCAATATATGTGTGGTCCTTAACCATATGTCTGACGCCATATAAGTAGTTTTATGTTTTTTAATATGTATGCATTATTAATGCGCAGATCGGTTTTTTAAAGCTGTATTTATTTTAAAAGTTTAAATCTTTGTGTGTGTGTGCGTGCGTGTGTATGTGTGTTTGTGTGTGTACGTGCGTGCGTGTGTATCTGTGTATGTGTGAGAGTGTGTGTGTTTGTGTATGTGTGTGTGTGTGTGAGAGAGAGAGAGAGAGAGAGAGAGAGAGAGAGAGAGAGAGAGAGAGAGTGAGTGTGTGTGTGTGTGTGTGTGTGTGTGTGTGTGTGTTTGTGTTTGTGTATGTGTGTGTGTTTGAAATTATCACTACAAAATGACATTCAACATATTTATGTGTTTGAATCGCATTCAGGTTTATTAACATTTGCTTTGAATTTATGTAAACATTATACCTTCAACTATATGACCATAATTGTTTTTAGCAGCAAAGTAATTTAATTTACTAGTAGAACAAATTTAGACACTCTTTACAAGACCACCGACGGAATTGGGCGCCTTCAGTTGAGGCGAACACTCATTAATTTGGACGGTGTAAGGGCTAATAACCGTCCATATGTCCGTCTAGCTCTCTTACAGTCAGAGTATTCGGGCTATCAATAATGTAACACAGAAATACAGACAGGCGCATTCTTTAGTTGTGTAGATTTAAAAAAAGTGTTTTCAATTCAGTTCTTTAGTTGCATCTATATGTAACATTCTCTTTGAGAATGGCCAATACAGCACAAATCCCCTTGTTTTCTTCGAGATACAATTGAAATTTTGAGTAAAAATCAGTATCTCTCTGTGATGTTTTATTTTTGCACAGTTCTTTACACTGTTTTCATTTAAATCTTGAATTTTTATATTGATGTTGATCATCACTTTATTTGTTTGAATTACCATAGTTTGACACCCAATAGCCGATGTATTTTTCGTGCTGGGGTGTCGTTAAACATTCATTCATTCATTCATTCTATATGTCTATATTGTCTTAATGGAACATTTACAACTATATTCAAATGCAATTTATATAATTATAATTAGCTTTGCATGTACGATTCAATTAATTGTTATTACGTTACCTGCCGTTCACGCACTAACTTAGTCGTTAGTTAATTAGGAGATAGCAATCAGACCAATTAATGTCAAACTAAATTACACCAATCAAGACCAGGACGAATTTTAATTCTTGCCCTCCCAGAGCGAGTTTTACGACTCAGTGGGTAAATGTAAGACCACTGCACCCTCCTTTCTTTCACTGGCCACTAACCACTAACCCACTGTTCTGGACAGACAGCCCAGATAGCTGAGTTGTGTGTCCAGATAGCTGGATATAAGCACGAAAATAAGTTGAAATGAAATGAAATAAATATTTCCCCCCAGTTTAACAGCTGAGGATTATAACTCATGGCAATTACATGTCAACATATATTATGTTTGTTATAAATATTAGTTTTTCTATACATGAAGAGGAGGATCCAATGAGGTACACCAAGCAGAGACGTAGGGAGACCCACAGAGGACAGCTCTGCTATTTTACCCTTGAGTGGTACAGCGCTCGCCTGATGCGCGATCGATCTAAGATCGATTGCCCTCGGTGGGCACATTAGGCTATTTCTCGTTCCAGTCAGTGCTCCACAACTGGTTTAATACAGGCTGTGGTATGTTCTATCCTGTCTGTGGGATGGTGCATATAAAAGTGAAGCCCATGAAGTGGCGACAGCGGGTTTCCTCTCTCAATATATGTGTGGTCCTTAACCATATGTCCGACGCCGTATAATCGTAAATAAAATGTGTTGAGTGCGTCGTTAAATAAAACATTTCCTTCTTCTTTTTACCCTTGAGGTTCTCAGTCGCAATGTCAGTTTTATCGGGAGACTGTCTGTCATTCACCCAAGAGCTAAGACCTATATAATCTGATTAAAATTAGCTCTACTGGGTCTACCAGTAGATCTAACAGCAATGCGTGGACTCTCATGTCCAGGTGACATTTCATCTATAAATAACAATTTAAATATCGACCAATTACATTTCGCCTTTTTATAGTGTTATTCGGGAGCATACAAATTCTAAAAATATCGGACGAGACTATTTATGCAATAGGTGAACTTGTTGGTCTATTTCAACATTGAAAAAAAAAGGGGAAGAATGCAGTAATAAACTCTGGATTGTATACGGGTATAAACATATTTTATGGCTATACCATCACAGTTGGGGGGTTTTTTCGTTTTGAAACGAATTTTATATAAAATTTTATATTGAAATTAGTTTCCGGCATACTTCGTAATTCACCCGAATCATTTCGTATACCCTCGGCATAATCCCGAATGTTTTCAAATTCTTTTCAAATCACTGGCATGATTTTGCAAGTAAGGTTTTGATTGGTCGAATGAAAGGTCAACTGGACATGAGCTTCAACGGGCTGCTGTTAGATCCACACGTACATGTAATAGTGGAGCTAATTTTAATTAGATTGAAAGAAAATTTGTTTTATTTAACGACGCCACTAGAGCACATTGATTTTTTTATCTTATCATCGGCTATTGGACGTCAAACATATGGTCATTCTGACACTGTTTTTTTTCTGGTTTTTTTTTAGAGGAAACCCGCTGTCGCCACATAGGTTACTCTTTTACGACAGGCAGCAAGGAATCTTTTATTTGCGCTTCCCACAGGCAGGATAGCACAAACCATGGCCTTTGTTGAACCAGTTATGGATCACTGGTCGGTGCAAGTGGTTTTACACCTACCCATTGAGCCTTGCGGAGCACTCACTCAGGGTTTAGGAGTCGGTATCTGGATTAAAAATCCCATGCCTCGACTGGGATCCGAACCCAGTACCTACCAGCCTGTAGACCGATGACCTAACCACGACGCCACCGAGGCCGGTTTAATTAGATTGAGACCTATATTTTATTTGTATTACCATGTTGTTAACTTGTCAATCATGTTTCATGTTGGAAATGGAAATAGAAACTACATCACCAACTTGTGATTTCTGTACCTTCATTTACATTAGAAAATAAGAAAAGAAAAAAACCCTACACTATGTTAATATGTGTAAAACAAAGTCTTTGGCGACGTAATAAAATAAGATGGCGACGTTTGGCTGTAATTTTAACATTAGCCGATTGCTTAAAAGTAATGACATTATTTTTTCTTTGTCTAGACGGTTATTAAAGTTTACTACAGTAGCTACTGCTTTAAATGATATCTACTCTAATATCACCATAAAAAGGACAGTAAATAAGAACATGTTCTTCAGATTATACATAAAGATTGCAGGCAAATTATCGTCTTTGTGCGACGCTTCTGATTTCCGACAACCCTGTCTAACTGCCGACTGTCGACCTACCAGATTTTGTTAAAGGGACAGACCCTAATTTTAACCCGTGAAAATTAACACTAAGTTTTGTTAATCTACAAGCCTGTAAAACATTTGGATAAAGTTATAATTGAGTGAAGCATGAGTCTGTGGCTTTAAAATGGTGAAATACCCTCTACAAATAGCCTAAAACTGGACTCCATAACTGTTACTTCTCAGACGCACGTGCGTTTTTAAAAATATGAGAAATGCATTTTGTGATATTAAAAACAATAGGATGACCAAAAACACTTTTGGTACGGAAATTGATAAACCATAAAATCTAAGTAAAGTTTCAGTTATCAAAAAACCCGGCTATAATAGACTTTGTTTACATGGCGTGCAAGCGTATTAGGTCTACAGTTTCGATATTTTCGAATTACTTTTGCAAAGATTATATGTCGGATCGATTGATATGTACTTATTTATAGCAAATAATAGTTGTATATGGCACTTGTAACTATGATATAGGACCAGTGTCAATGAGGCCGACAAAATGACAAGACTGACTGGACTGTAATGGGGCCTATAATGATAAGATTAGCTTTAAAAGTCTTCTACACGTCAGCTGGATCAGAAATGTGCTTGAACACATCGCTTGATTTTCTCTTGGCAGATTCCGTCCAGAGTTCTTCATCACTCGCTATCAATCGTTTTCGATCTTGTAGACAAATTTCGTTACATCAAAGTGCTTCTCGTTCTTATTGAATTAGATATACAAGTCTTAAAATTGGCAACGTCAAGATCGATCGAAAGCGCGGGGACTTGATGTTCTGTGCTTGCGCGGCAAAAATGCTATTAAATCGTAGAACTGCTGTCGACGACATGCGGATTAATATAACGATTTTTATGAACACACGAGTTGTGAATTTTCGTCCAAATAATCCTTCAATTTGCTGGTCATCTTGATGATATCCGAGAACAGACCTTCGAGAATGGACGGCTTGGTCTCTTGCCACTGGGCACGTGGAGACCATTTGTTTGTGGACAGATCTCGTACCAAAGTGATTGATTTGTATAGTTACTACAGGCCCTTAGGAACCTGGGGAGGGGAGGGAAGGGGGTATAGTGGTGGTGGTGGGGGGGGGGGGGGGGTATACGTCTTTTTGTCCTACTCTATGTAGATAAAGGTAAAAATATGGATTGTGCCCCCCCCCCCCCCCCCCCCACACACACACACACACACACCGCTATGGAGGCTGTGACCTCCCACTAGAGGTTGTACGCCCTCTCCAGATATCGTTCCTACAGGCCTATCAAAATGCGTGTTTTGTTGTTGGGGTTTTTCTTAATCATCGGCTAATGGATGTCAAACATTAGAGAAAACCCGCTATGTTTTTTTTTTAATGCAGAAAGGGATCTTTTATATGCACTTTCCCACAGACAGGAAAGCACCCAACACAGCCTTTGACCAGTTCAAAATGTATGTATTCACCCTATAATTAATTTTTTCCTGAAGTTTGGTTCGTTCCTCCGTTCTTTACTTGAACGAAAATAATATAATTTTGGAGGCGGGATTTAGCTCAGTCGGTTGAATGCCCGCTTGAGGTGCTTGCGTCGCAGGATCGAACCACCTCGGTTGATCCATTCAACTGATCGGTTTTTCTCTTGTTCCAACCAGGGCACCACAACTGGTCAAAGGTCGTGGCAAATCACAATATGTATGTATGTATTGATGTATGTATTTGTGTGTGTGTGTGTGTGTGCGTGTGTGTGTGTGTGTGTGTGTGCGTGCGTGCGTGTGTGCGTGCGTGTGTGTGTGTGTGTGTGTGTGTGTGTGTGTGTCCTAGGATCGACTGACCTCGATGGAAGGTGTTTTCCTATCTCAATCAAAGACCGTGGTAAATACTGTTTTGTCTATGGGAATATGTATACAAAAAACTCTCTTACTGGACTTTATTTATTTATTTATTTATTTAAAGTAGCATACCCTTGTTTCAACCCGTGAAATTGGATATATTAAATTTGTTTAATCTACAAACCTGTAACACATTTGGATAAATTTATAATAGAGTGAAACAGGAGTCTGTGACGTTAAAAGGGGTAAGTACCTTAAAAACAGACTACGGCTTGTCTCCATAACCGTTACTTCTCAGAAGTATATGCGTTTTTAAAAATAAGAAAAATGCATTTTGTTGTATTAGAACCACCAGGAAGAAAGTAAGGAAGAAAATGTTTTATTTAACGACGCACTCAACACATTTTATTTACGGTTATATGGCGTCGGACATATGGTTAAGGACCACACAGATATTGAGAGAGGAAACCCGCTGTTGCCACTTCATGGGCTACTCTTTTCGATTAGCAGCAAGGGATCTTTTATATGCACCATCCCACAGACAGGATAGTACATACCACGGCCTTTGTTACACCAGTTGTGGAGCACTGGCTGGAACGAGAAATAGCCCAATGGATTTCACCGACGGCGATCGATCCTAGACCGACCGCGCATCAAGCGAACGCTTTACCACTGGGCTACGTCGTGCCCCAGAAACACCAGGATGACTATTAACATTTCGGATATACGAGAATAGATATTCTAAACAATAAAATATAAGTTATATTTAATTTCCATTATCAAAAAATAGCTGCAGTGATTAATAATTAGGGTCTGTCACTTTAATGGGAGTATTCTGTATGGCGGCAATATACCAAATGTCAATATAACCATATTTTCTTCTTCATGTGTTGTTCAGTGCGCGGTCTTTATATTTGAAAACAAAAAATTTATAAATAATTCCGACCATTATCATTTATGCAACTTTAATGCACAACCTTTAAGTCTGTAATAGCAACATTTAAATTTCGATTATTAAAATAGTTAGGAAGAAAAAAGTGAAGATAATACAACCACACAACGATGACCTAGATATTGATTCCTTGAATGAGGTATCGAACTAGAGGCCACTTCATGTCATGGCTGGGCAGTGCCCTAACCAATCGACCTAGATATACAACACCAAGGTGACTAATGATAAAAGTAGGCAGTCTCTTTCAGCAATTATTTGTCCGTTCAAAAACAAAAAAAACAATCGACCATTAGAAATCTGAGTACTGTCATTTACCACACAAAGACCTGCTCAATCGGGAAGAGTCTTGTAGCAATAATTAGTGTCGTGGTAATGACTCTTTAATGGTGCTTGTACTATACGACGAATACAATTTCAGAGTTTAAACAGGACCCGAAACATCATTGGGAATTTTGCGAAATTTTGTCAGAAAATCGGTAGCCTACTTCCAGTTCCAGTTAGCCAACTAAAATACAACAAAATTAAGGCTCTTTAAATATATATATATTTATTTCATTTTTCGATTTAGATAAAGTGTGTTGAGTGCGTCGTTAAATAAAACATTTCTACATTTCTACACTGTCAAAAGAGTGATGTTAGATGCTCACCGGCCTCGGTGGTGTCGTGGTTACACCATCGGACATAAAGCTGGTAGGCACAGGGTTCGCAGCTTGGTGCCGGCTCCCACACAGAGCGAGTTTTAACGACTCAATGGATAGGTGTAAGACCACTACACCCTCTTCTGTCTCTCTAACCACTAACAATTAATGACTAACTCACTGTCCTAGGCAGACAGCCCAGATAGCCGAGGTATGTGCCCATGACAGTGTGCTTGAACCTTAATTGGCTATAAGCACAACCGGTGGCACCCGTCATGATTACTGCCGTCACAGCTGTCAAAACAGTGATGACAGATGTTCGCGAGGGTTGAGAATATCCTGACCAACCGGTGGCACCCGTCATTATTACTGCCGTCACAGCTGTCAAAACAGTGATGACAGATGTTCGCGAGGGTTGAGAATATCCTGACCAACCGGTGGCACCCGTCATGATTACTGCCGTCACAGCTGTCAAAACAGTGATGACAGATGTTCGCGAGGGTTGAGAATATCCTGCCCAAACGATGGCACCCGTCATGATTACTGCCACACAGCTGTCAAAACAGTGATGACAGATGTTCGCGAGGGTTGAGAATATCCTGACCAACCGGTGGCTCCCGTCATGATTACTGCCGTCACAGCTGTCAAAACAGTGATGACAGATGTTTGCGAGGGTTGAGAATATCCTGTACAACCGGTGGCTCCCGTCATGATTACTGCTGTCACAGCTGTCAAAACAGTGATGACAGATGTTCGCGAGGGTTGAGAATATCCTGACCAACCGGTGGCACCCGTCATGATTACTGCCGTCACAGCTGTCAAAACAGTGATGACAGATGTTCGCGAGGGTTGAGAATATCCTGCCCAACCGGTGGCACCCGTCATGATTACTGCCACACAGCTGTCAAAACAGTGATGACAGATGTTCGTGAGGGTTGAGAATATCCTGCCCAAACGGTGGCACCCGTCATGATTACTGCCACACAGCTGTCAAAACAGTGATGACAGATGTTCGTAAGGGTTGAGAATATCCTGCCCAAACGGTGGCACACGTCATGATTACTGCCACACAGCTGTCAAAACAGTGATGACAGATATTCGCGAGGGTTGAGAATATCCTGCCCAAACGGTGGCACACGTCATGATTACTGCCACACAGCTGTCAAAACAGTGATGACAGATATTCGCGAGGGTTGAGAATATCCTGCCCAAACGGTGGCACACGTCATGAGTACTGCCACCACAGCTTTCAAAGGCTATTCGCTAGCTGTTAATCGGAACAGAGCATGACTAGAGAACCTTCGAGCTCAGATAACCGACAGAAGTCAATGTTTCCAAGGTAATTGTAATAACATATAATTAAAGGGAACGATTTTGATGATTAAAATTACCAGGAAACATCTGTGAAGTGAAGATGATACAACCAGGACCTAGTTATTGATCTGTTGAGGAGTACTTGGGCCAAAGGTCTCAACATATCACGACTGAAAAGCCTCTGACCAATCTGTCTAAATATAAAATATATAACGCCAAACTGACACACTATCGACTGCTGCCCATTATCTGTCTGTTGTTGTGGACTAAATTAATAATAAATGAAGATGAATCTTTTCTTCTTGAGCAAGTACTTAATTTATTAAATTTTGTTAAAAATTATAATTTACGCTTGTATGTATTATTATTACACTTAATCTACCTGTCCAGAGGGAAACAGAGGCTTTTTTTGTTTTTGTTTTTTTTGTTACATATCTGTGATTTTTAAGAATTATTTTTGCAACATACGTTCATTCGCACACACACACACACACACACACACACACACACACACACACACACACACACACACACACACACACACACACACACACACACACACACACTCGAATGCGCGATATTATTAATATTATTGCTGTTGTTATTGTTTTTTTGTTTTTGTTATATTTGCTCTAGCTATAAAAATAGATGAACAAAATTAATCTTCCATTCTCCGGACTTTCTGATATCCTCTTCTCCAGACTTTCTGGCGTCCCTTTCTCCAGACTTTCTGACGTCCTCTTCTCCAGACTTTCTGGCGTCCCCTTCTCCAGACTTTCTGACGTCCTCTTCTCCTGGATATGTGGCGTCCTCTTCTCCAGACTTTCTGACGTTCTCTTCTCCGGACTTTTTTAGTGTCTTCTTCTGCAGACTTTCTGGCGTTATCTAACTAAATGGTGCGAACTACACCCCATGGTTTGCGAACTTCAGCGCATTTTAAGCTACAGTCGTTTGGTGTTTTTTATTTGAGTGATCCATCGCACCTCAGGTGTCTGCTCTACCACTAAGCTACACCCTGCCCCAAGGTCAATACGCATCTATTGGGCTAGGCAAGGCTTAAGTGATAAACGCCAACGTCACCCAGAATAACTCAAAATCAATGTTGGGTATTTGCGTAGACACAAAATTAATTGCTGTCTAACTGACACGTCCTGTTTGGAGATCACGGCTACTGCTATAAATTACTTGGGACGTCATCGACCAGTAAAACGAATAAGATTGGGCAAGAGTTCATCCAACCAGCCGGAAAATGCTTCTTGGGCTGGTTTTTATATTTCACGTTATACCGAATGAACATGATTAGCTCGCCTGGGGTGCTTGGGTTGTAGCATCGAAGCACCACGGAAGACCCATTGGTGTTCACCCATCCCAACTAGTGTCCAAAGACTGGTGTATCAAAACCCGTGGTGTGTGCTGTCCTGTAGATGGGTAAGTGAATATAAAAGATCTCTTTCTGCTTTACTAATAAGAGTAGCCCGTGTAGCGACAGTGGGATTCCCCCCCCCCCCTCTCTCTCTCTCTCTCTCTCTCTCTCTCTCTCTCTCTCTCTCTCTCTCTCTCTCTCTCTCTCTCTCTCTCTCTCTCTCTCTCTCTCTCTCTCTCTCTCTCTCTCTCTCTCTCTCTCTCTCTCTGTTTGAGGCGAGATCCCAGTCGTTAGAACGCTTATGTCCTGCTTGGGTCGTAGGATAGGAAGGAAAAGGATGGAAATATTTTATTTAACGACGCACTCAACACATTTTATATACAGTTATATGGCGTCAGACATACGGTTGTTTAGGACCACACAGGTATTGAGAGAGGAAACCCGCTGTCTCCACTTCATAGGCTACTCTTTTCGGTTAGCAGCAAGGGACCTTTTGTATGCACCATTCCACAGACAGGGTAGTACATATCACGGCCTTTGATATGCCAGTCGTGGTGCACTGGCTGGAACGAAAAATAGCCCAATGGGCCCACCGACGGGGATCAATCAAGTCGTAGTTGATATTAACTATCTTTCTCTGGACACAGGTTCCAAATATTAACCATATTTTAGACACCAAGAGTTGTTGGTAAATGAATATTGGATATTTTTATCCCCCTCAAAGATGAGCAGGAAGAAGTTTAATTGTAGAATGTGCGAGCACGTGCGATGAGTCATGGTATCTGTCCTTTTCAGTAGCCCCCCCCCCCACCCCCACCCACCCGCTGTTCCTACAAGTATTAAAATGTGTGGATGTGTCATTAAAAGTTCATTTCTTTTCTTCTTCTTCTTCTTCTTCTTCTTCTTCAACCTTTCTTCTTCTTCTACCTTGCTTCTTCTTCTTTTTCTTTTAAAGGTTGTGACCTAGTTTTTCAACCCGTAAACAATGGACCACTATTTTTTATCTACAAACCTGCAACAGATATGTTATAACAGAGAGAAGACAAAGTCTGTGATGTTTAAACAAGGAAAACCGTTTAGAGCTTGTCTCGATACCATTACTTCTTAGACGACGTGCGTTTTTTTCAAAAACTAGCTATGTCGTTTTAACTGGTAATAATAGTCTTGACAGCTTGACAGCAGGTCTTCTCTTGGCGGGTATCACCAATGGTGAAGCAATATGCTATTTCTTTCGCGGACACCTTGGCTGCGTCAAAACCGAGCAGAAAAACGTCCGCTAGACTGGTTTTTATGCGCTTTTACGGTAAACAAAATGACCACGTCGTGTCGTTAACGAAATGTTTGCCGGCTGAGCTTTTTGATTATTTTTGCAAAGTGGGTAAGAACACATGCTATACCCTCCCAGGGTGGCAGCCTGCCCCCCCCCCCCGAGAATCTTGTCCTTTTTTTATATATATATCTCCAGTAATAGCATAGAAATGTTTAATCTTTATAGTATGTTAAAAATTATTTATAAAATTTAGTGGCCCCCCCCCCCCCCCTGGATTTTGGTCAGGGTACGGCCTTGCCATGTAACTCACCCTGGCACACATACGACAGTAGTTTAGTTTAGTTTAGTTTAGTTGCTATTGTTTGTTGTTTCTTTTCAGTCTTTGTAAGTTAAACAAATATAAACAAATACGTTTCTGAATTTCAGAAAAAGAATTCCGGGTAATTACTAATATTGACTTCACCTTATTTCCGGAGTGCACATGCGCGTTGAGGGAGAAAAACACCCGTAATTATATTGTCATTAGTCATATTTGCTGTTCACGTATGCGTGGGCGGTGTCATCAACATTTTGTGACCGGTCAAAAACCGACGAACCTAGCGTTGGGGGTGTTAATTAAACCATGGGGTTGTGGCGGTGGGGGTGTTGGAGGTGGGGTTGGTGGGGGTAGTGGTAAATCTCAAACAATGCAACTGCCTTGCTTACTGTTAAATACAATTATTTGGTTATAATATTTTCTAACAATATCGTTGAAGGTATAATGTTTACGTTTCTAAACAAAACTTAATAAATAATTTGTGAAACACTTTAATTATAATAGTGTAGGGGCATATGTAGCTAAATATTGCACCTTTAATTATAATAGTGTAGGGGCATAAGTATCTAAAATAGGCCCCCGTGGGAATTTCATGTTAATTTTTGAAACCAAAGATATTTATAATTTGTATTGTATACAAATTCAGAAAAAATATGGTTCCATTTTACCTAATGAATATCAAGGTCATTGTCACGGGGATTCTATAATTCCCGTAACTGAATAAAACACGATTATCAAAATATCTCTCCTAACTGTATATCTATTAGATCTCTCTGTAACAGGCTGTTAACCCTAGTATGGCTCGTCTCTAGGTATGATCAGAGATACGATCTTATATAAGTATATATTATTATAGCACGTTAGTTCTCTAGAAACACAACAAAAACACAATACACTTTGGAATCTCTCAGGGTGGAATGCAGCAGAACGAATCTGTCGTATATCTAACATAGACAGTACTTGCTGGATTAACTTGCTCATAAAGTTCGTACCCCGGTCGCTTTGAATTTCACCTGGTAAACCTGTGTACGTAAAGTACTTAAGCAGCGCACTAGCTATAACCGACGCAGTAACCTTCCTTAAGGGAATCGCCTCTGGAAAACGCGTAGTTAAGCACATAATTGTTAACAAGAATTGGTTGCCTGAACGCGTTTTCGGTAATGGCCCCACGACATCTATCAACACTTTTGAAAAGGCTTCCCCAACTATGGGAACCTTCTGCAGGGGATAGGGAGGAATTAGCTGATTTGGTTTGCCCACAACCTGACACACATGACATGACATACAATGCTTACTGACATCTGCAAACATTCCCTTCAATAAAACTCTGAGGCAAGTTTACTATGATTTTTTTTATTCCGCCCCTAAGTGGCCAGCAAACACGTCCTCATGTGCTAACAGTAACAATGACGGACGGTACTTAGAGGGCACCACAATTCTACATCTTGTCACACATTCCTCACTATCAGGCACAACCTTTTCCACACTCTTATTCATTAACACTCCCATGTCCATATAATACCCTGACATCTGATCCTTCATCTCACCCTCAGTTAACAATGTAGTGCGAGCTGCCAACAAACTTGGATCAGCCCCCTGCTCTAGGATTAACTCTTGTCTATTACAAGGTAAGTCCCCCCTATCAAACACGACTGGTTCATTTCCCCTCTGCGGGAGATCAACAGGTTCCACCACATTTAATTCCTCAGTTGACTTATCTACCATATTACTGATAACCTCATCCACTCCAAGTTCATGGCTAACACATGTATCAGACAAATCACAAATATCCACTGGGTCTCGTGCTAACCTACTGGCCATAGCCCTAGTCATTACACACGCAGGATATCTAGTCTCATCAACCTCACACTCTTCTATGGGTAAAGGGCTGTCTTCAATTAACAATTGGTCACATTGCGGCTGACAACATTGACTAGTCAAATCATTACCCAACAAAACTCCTATGTTTTCAAAAGGCAAGTCCTTCACAACACCCATAATGACTGGTCCCGTCACAAACTTCGAACACAAGAAAACCTTATGTAACCTGACAACCATATTTTCTCCAGTAACCGAGGTTAAGGCCAAACTACGTCCTATGTCTGAGTTTTCAATACCAGCTAAACACTCTTGCGTTATCAGACTCTGACTACACCCGGTATCTCTATAGATTGATATTGCCTTAGGACACAACTCTTGTTTCACATCACAAACCATACCAGTGGACACATACGGGTTTACTTTCTCTGCCATGGGACTAACCATTAACTCTCTCGCTAACGGAGCTGACCTCACTAAACCGACCACTTGCGCATTATCGCGTTTCCTTTTAAAACAATCCCCGATAAGATGGTTATCCTTTTTACAGTAACTGCAATGTGGACGAAAAGTTCGTGCATTGGCTGATAATGCAGGTCTATCCTTACTTTGCCCACCAGGTGCATTCCTTGCCTGACTAGCTGACCAACTAGATGACTCTCCCCGATAGTTACTTTCCCGGGAAAAACCTGGCTGAAATTTCTTCTTATCACCCTGTTGTAAAGAGCTACCCGTACTGCCTGAGCTTTGTGTATTAACACGTAATCATCTGCCACTATGCCTGCCTCCTCTATCTTATTTTTACATCACGATCCTCTAAATGAATACGTAAGCTAACTGGTAATCCATTTTTAATGTCCTGTAAGATCAACAACTCCCGTAACTCGGTATATGACTCTACCTGATGAGAAACAACCCATTTATCAAACATCCCTGCCTTCTTAGCCACAAACTCACTATAAGACTGACCCTGCGTTTTTCTCAACTCGCTATACCGTAACCAATAATCCTCAGGTCGTAATTCATAAGCCCTCAACACTGCAGTCTTAACTAGGTCGTACTGACTTGCTCGCTCATCACTCATTGAATTATAAGCTATACTAGCCTTCCCCTTAAACTTAGACACGGCTAACAATGTCCACTTAGACTGCGGCCAATTTAGCTGCTTAGCGGCCCGTTCAAAAAGTTGAAAGAACATATCTATCTCCTGGTCATCAAATACCGGCACTGATCTATAAGCCTCCGACATGTTAAACCCATTTCCGGCTTCTCGTCTGACTTCTTCAGTATTCAACTTTAACTCATGTTCCACTTTTAATTTTGCTAACTGGAATTCTCTATCCCTATCTCTCTCTTCTCTCTCTCTCTCTCTATCTCTCTCTCTCTCTTCTCTATCCCTCTCTCTATCTTCTCTATCTTCTCTATCCCTCTCTCTATCTTCTCTATCCCTCTCTCTATCTTCTCTATCTCTACCTTCTTTTTTTCTCTCTCTCTCTCTATCTAATGCACGTTCCTCTCTTTCGTACTCAAGCTTTTTAAAAGCTAATTGTTGTTCCACACTTAACTCATTTATCTCTATCTCTGGAACAATCTCACTGTCTTCCATAACAGGACTATCACCAAAAACTTCCTGGATAATAATTGTCCTTATATCTCCTAAGGTTTTAGCTGATGTTAAATCAATTTCTCGATCAAGGATTTTAACTAACTCGGCCTTACGTGCTCGCTTAATCTCCACTACACTGAGCGTAGGCCTATCCAGCAAATTCTTATCCATGTTTAGATATGACGCACTTAATATTAATTAATTTTCTAGTGAACAACGTGCTACTTCTGGTTATTTGTAAAAATAATTTATAAAGCCCCCATTTACAAACAATACTTTTTTAAATATGCATGTCCCGTTTCAGATCCGGGACGAGCGCCCCAATTTTCTACTCCTGTCACGGGGATTCTATAATTCCCGTAACTGAATAAAACACGATTATCAAAATATCTCTCCTAACTGTATATCTATTAGATCTCTCTGTAACAGGCTGTTAACCCTAGTATGGCTCGTCTCTAGGTATGATCAGAGATACGATCTTATATAAGTATATATTATTATAGCACGTTAGTTCTCTAGAAACACAACAAAAACACAATACACTTTGGAATCTGTATTAATCTACGCTGACAAATGTACAGCCGTAGTAGTAAATTAATAACAGCAATAATAACAACCCAGAACTGATCACTTAATTAGTTAATCTCTAGGGTGTCTAGTTTACACATATGCGAATCACTTCACCGTTACACCACACCCACACGTGTGATAATTGAGAAACGCTTACAGAAGAAGTTAATTAATAAAGGAATTACAACACCATTCCTAACTGGTTAATTTATAATTAACCCTTACTACTCGTTCAGTAACGTGTGATAATTTAGAACGCTTCTTGGGGAACTTAATTAATAAAGGAATTACAGCTCTATTCCTAACGGGTTAATTTTTAATTAACCCTAAACTACTCTTTCAGTAATCTGTAACACATATTAATACTGGTACCTATCAAAATAAAGACAATAACCTACATTTACCTAGGGTCTTCTAGGATGACTGGCTAAGCTTTATATTACCAAATACTCATATAATGTTAGAACAAGAAATCTACGATTTACTTCGTCAGATGACCGAAGACACTGTCTAAAGAATATTGGTATAATACAGTACTAAAATATTTAAAGTCACATCAATCACATCAAGGTTATACACAGAGCAGAAAATGATATTTACCAAGTCCTAACGGACTACGTTCGTGATCCCCTGGAGCCGTCCTAATTCGTTCTCCTAGATATCTCTAAATTCTAGCTATTTTATTATAAATCAGGATTTTGCCTGGGGATACAAGGCGGTACCTGACGTATCATCTCATATTCTACCTCGGTATATTTCTCTCTGATCGTCAGTCTGGCTGTCGCCAACCGCGAGCAATCTCCTGGCCATAAACAGCACTACCGGAGATATTACGTAACTACTAGCCACATGGCCTCCGCAGCTGGACTAAGTGCATATTGGAATGTGCGATCGAGGATGGTCGCGCAGAAGGCTTACGTAACAAGTTGCCCACCTGGGCTACGGGCAATAAACTGCACACGGCCCTCTAACACAATTAAAATCGCCACAGGCGAAACAAATTTAAGAGCATGTACCGTGACAGTCATTTTGAGGTCACCAAAGGTCATTATAAATTTGTTCAAGGCGCTAAGTAAAATAAGGTGTTACTGGTATAATGTTTTTAAAATATTGGCAGGTAGCATATTAAAAGAAAGCATTAAAGTACATTAAAACATGAATACATGTTTCTTTTGTTGTTTTTAGGGGCGGATATAAGAATTTGAAAAGGGGGAGGGGAGTCAAAATATTTGGAGTGCCAATTACTAGATATTATGTCACATTTGGTCAAATATACCACAAACGTTGCTCAGTTTCTATCAAAAAGGGGTGTTCAGTGTCTGTCAAAAATGGGTGTTCAGTGTCTGTCAAAAAGGGGTGTTCAGTGTCTGTCAAAAAGGGACTGTTCAGTGTCTGTCAAAAAGGGGCGGTTCAGTGTCTGTCAAAAAGGGGATGTTCAGTGTCTCTCAACCCAAGGGGGTGTACACAGCTCCCTGCTAGTGTGTACAAGGTGGTCATTGACTACAGCGCATATAACTATGTGGAGAAGGGGAGGAATTTAGCTCAGTCGGTTGAGTGCTCGCTTGAGGTGCTTGCGTCGCAGGTTCGAACCACCTAGGTGGATCCATTCAGCTGATTTTTTTTTCGTTCAAACCATTGCACCACAACTGGACAAAGGCCGTGGTGTGTGTTTTTCTGTCTGTGGGAAAGTATATATAAAAGATCCATTGCTGCATTAGACATTTTTTTTTTAGCGGGTTTCGTCTGATGACTACGAGTCAGAATTATCAAATGTTTAACATCCAGTAGCCGATGATTAATTAATCGATGTTCTCCAGTGGTGTCGTTAAACAAAACAAACAAACAAACTATGTGTAGAATGTGTCAGTGTAAAATGGGTAGTAGTGGGTTTTTTAACTTCAGACCATCCATAAAGTATTTACACACAAAATTGGGATTGTTTTACCACCCCTACCCCCCCCCTCCCCCACACCATCTACACTGCTTATACATTTGAACGTACCCCCCCCCCCCCCCGGTTTATATTGATCTTCCACTCTAAAAAGTACATTGAATACAATAATTGTATCCAATGTACTTTTTACAGTGGAAGATCAATATTATAACCTTATTATTAGGAGCAAGGATTGCATGGAGAATAATACATGAGTTAATGAATGTTAACTTAAGTGTTCACGACATACAAGAGAAACGATGACCGCATTCCGCTCGGGGGCAGAACTCACTGACTGATGGCTATCATAGAATACAGCCCACAGAATAATCTCACCCTCATCCCCAGCACACCATCAGAAAATTAGTCTTATATGCCTTTACAAGGTCCATGCTAGTAATGTGTGTAATATGAACCCTGTGAATGTTTGCAGTGTAGACCGGCCTTGGTGGCGTCGTGGTTAGACCATCGGTCTACATACTGGTAGGTACTGGGTTCAGATCCCAGTCGAGGAATGGGATTTTTAATCCAGATACCGACTCCAAACCCTGAGTGAGTGCTCCGCAAGGCTCAATGGGTAGGTGTAAACCAGTTGCACCGACCAGTGATCCATAACTGGTTCAACAAAGGCCATGGTTTGTGCTATCCTGCCTGTGGGAAGCGCAAATAAAAGATCCCTTGCTGCCTGTCGTAAGAGTAGCCTATGTGGCGACAGCGGGTTTCCTCTAAAAAACAGTGTCAGAATGACCATATGTTTGACGTCCAATAGCCGATGATAAGATAAAAAATCAATGTGCTCTAGTGGCGTCGTTAAATAAAACAAACTTTACTTTGTTTGCAGTATAATTAAATATATAAGTCGCTTTCTCTGAAGAGATAAGGTGGATATAACACTTCTCCAAGAAATGCGTTTGGCAGTAATTCTGATGCTGTCCCTGAAATAGTTATTAAGTAGAAACCACTCAAGATTTTAAATATATTTATCTGGTATGAACTTTGTAAGTCTTTGATGTCAGCTATTGAAAACATTACTAAAAATGTGGATATCGTTCTCTGTAAACAAATAACTTTATATGGCGTGTATGTTGGATCTGCACGCAAAAATTGTCATTAAGCAGTAACCCTTCAAGATGTCATTACGTGTGAATAACAATAAATATGCTAAGTTCTGACACCAACACTTGATTTCATGGCAGCCATAGTGACCATTTTGAAAAAATGGCTGCCATGGCAACCGTCGAATAATTCTTCAGGGTTGCTATATAAAAGATAGTTCCTATGGTGATGAATCGGATGATGATTTGAATACTGAGTGAAACCTTTTAGTTGAAATTCACGCATATAAATATTGAGGCCAGGTAATAGTATAGTATGCTCATCGTAATAAAACATGTCATATATTCCTTTATGTTACCTAAGAAACAGATAATTTAAGCATATATAAATTTGGTAAAAACTAAATCCACATAGGTTTCCGAAACTATAATGAATAAATAATTTGACTATTAATATGTTTAATGACATAATACTGACTTAACTGCATCATGCTCACCGACCTCGGTGGCTTAGTGGTTAGGCCATTGGTCTACAGGCTGGTAGGTACTGGGTTCGGATCCCAGTCGAGGCATGGGATTTTTAATCCAGATACCGACTCCAAACCCTGAGTGAGTGCTCCGCAAGGCTCAATGGGTAGGTGTAAACCACTTGCACCGACCAGTGATCCATAACTGGTTCAACAAAGGCCATGGTTTGTGCTATCCTGCCTGTGGGAAGAGCAAATAAAAGATCCCTTGTTGTTAATCGGAAAGAGTAGCCCATGTAGTGGCGACAGCGGGTTTCCTCTCAAAATCTGTGTGGTCCTTAACCATATGTCTGACGCCATATAACCGTAAATAAAATGTGTTAAGTGCGTCGTTAAATAAAACATTTCTTTCTTTCTTCTTGCACCATGCTCACCACAAGCTATCCATCGATATACTACATGTCTACATTCTCTAGGAAAAAAACATTTAGGCTATAAATCGATTTGGGGTAATGACCTTGAACAACGTCATCATGACTTTGATCTTCATTAGAAAAAATGGAATCATATTTTTTTAATCTACATACTATAACAATTACAATCATGGATGATTCCAAAAATTAAAATTCAAGTCCCACGGAATTATACATGTCCCATCACTATAACGTGAATATTATTCTTATATGGTTTGACTCATAATATATATTTGATATCCAGTAACATATTATGTTGCTTATGTGTGGTTAAACATTTCTATCATATGCGTGCGGCTCCATTTATTTGTTTATTTTGGGGGGTGGGGAGAGGGGGAGTTTTTGTCAAAATTTAATAAAAATGCCCGAATCTGGAAAACAACGTTTATTCATATTTGCATTACTACTAATCAGGTATAATATAAAGAATACTAAACGAGTTCCAGCGTGAGACCGTTCATATTACACGAGTTGTAATATAAACAGTCTCACACGGGAACGAGTATAGAATTTTATTTATTACATCACACACCAATAAATCTATCGCACAGAATGAGTTTCAGAGTAACTAAACAAGACATGACAGCGCACCACTGATTGACTGATAACTAATTTAACGTGCTCATATACCACTAGGGTTTCGAAAACGTCCATCCCGAGTCCGACCTCCGATAAGATCGGTGGCCTGACTCGGGACAGGAGTTACCTACTTATAAAAGTCAATTTTGAAATTTTGAATAAGTCCAATAAATGTAAAGGGGAAAAAGGGATATTTAAAATTTTGAAGCGCCTATGTTAAAATAAATAAATTTAGAACTATATTAACTATAGAGATACAATTGACGTTTTGAGTAAAAGTCAGTATCTATCTGTGATATTTGTATTTTTGCACAGTTCTTTACACTGTTTTTATTTAAATCTTGAATTTTTATATTGATGTTGATCATCACTTTATTTGTTTGCATTACCATAGTTTGACACCCAATAGCCGATGTATTTTTCGTGCTGGGGTGTCGTTAAACATTCATTCATTCATTCATTCATTCATTCAAGCACCACTGAAGAAGATGACGTCGCTTACGTTATGTTGTGGTCATTTCATTTAGCTATTTATCAATGCGTTTACACAAACAATATTATAAACATATTCAATTATTAAAAAAGATATTTTGTTAAATTATGCTGCTGACATTAATCATAAGAAATGACAGCCAGTATTTATTTTTCCGATTTAATTAAATATGTACATTTTTCATGTACATTTATTTTACATTTAATGTTGTGAGTCGAATGATGAAAAAATATTTTTTTTAAATATGTTTTCAGACTAGTTCAATTTTCCCGAACTTCTCCATGGTTTTTGCCCGAATGCGACAATTTTCACCAGCACTATAGCATTTGAGTTCAGTTGACCCCGACCTCTCACTGGCATAGGAAACGGGGGGCAAGGCCTCCCCCCCCCCCTCCACACACACACACTTTTTAGATATTTTGCTTTATATTTGCTTTATAATAGTGTAAAAGTGTATAAATATAAAAGTGTGCCCCCTCACGCTCGTGCCTCTAGCCCCCCGCAACTCCCTTCCGCCTCGTACGCTTCTGCTAGAACAACTTCAGAGAAAAACTTGGACATCTGGCGGTATAGCAGCATTGTGGTTTCACAGTTTGCGACTGGGCGACGACCAGCGGGTTGTGTGGTGTTAAGTGGACTAGGCCAAGATGCCAAACAAAGGGATGGAAGATACCGACCAAGAACAGAAGACAATTAAAGATCCGTATAAACGAAGCCATTAAAGAAGTACAGAATTACTCCAACGAATTCGCCGAAAAGTTTATAAAAAAGAGAGAGAGAAAGAAGAAAAAAAAAAGCCAAACATTAATTAATAAAAAAATAAAATAAATAAAATTAAAAACATTATTTCCAAGGTTCAATACAGGAAAAAAAGGATTAATAATCGTTATCATGTGCATGGACATGTATGAGAGAATGCCTCGATCGATTATTTCCCGCCAATGAGCTTTATCGCTCTTTCTGTCGGCTGCCGGCTTTAGCAGCAGACGAGAGTTGTATTTGTGTGTTTGTGCGAGTGATTCACGGAATGGTTGACCCAGAGTTTCCCCCGTTTCACAATGGTAAAGTGGCACCAACCGAAACACGTGCTTCAGTGTCGTACAGTAGGATGATCTATTATACGTGTACAGCGACACCACAGCGTTTGACGACTTCCAGAATATTGCTCACACAAAGGCGAGCCGATTCACTCTGTTGAGAAAGATAATATTCCATCCTATATTTGCAGTGTTTGTGTGTGTGTTCATCTGTGCGGGGGATATTAGTGGTTATCGACCTGTCATCCTATCAGATAATTTTAGAAACAGAAGCGGTGGTGGATGTAGTCACGGTGTTTGACACACGGGATACCTAGGTGCAGCAAACGTCGTCCATTACGCGGACTATTACTACAAGAAAAAACAGTTCTGAGATCGAAAATGGATTCTGTTGTTAATTGAAAGTAAGTTTTGGGTTCATTCTTTAGCAGTCATGTCGACCATCCGAAGGGCTTACATGGAGCTTTCCAGTGGGATACGGGGTCTACGTCTACACAGGGAACAACCACAGCCACAACAACAGCCCCAGCCCCAGCCCCAGCCCCAGTCTCAGCCCCAGAATAGCAGTTCTTCTCTACTGGACAGCCTACATCGGACATCTAACGGGTCCACGGTGTCAAATACAAAAGTGTCTCACTCTCCGAAAGCCGGCTTTGTTCGCAGGCTCAAGGCCTTGAATGGTCGCGCAGCACCACAGAATATTCAGGATTTATTGAATGATGAAAATTTCCTTTCTCAGTTTTTCTACTATTTCTCCGCCGAGGAGAGAGGTGTCATGTCACGAGTGTGCAGAAAGTGGAAGAAACTGTTATACCATCCCAAGTACTGGGTAGACGTGACGCCGGTCGTATATCTGAAAGGGTGGAGCAAAGACCCGACAGTGAGGCGCCACTTCTACGAAAGTCTTCAACTCAGGGCTTTTGATTCCATTTGTTTATTCGGCGCTAACGACGAGGACATAGCGGATTTCGTGAACAACTTCCCCCCATGCAAGAAGAACCTCCGCTCCATCAGTATTAGGTGTTCCAACGTGACGGACATCGGGATAGAGACGTTCTTCAAGAAGATGCCTTGCATCCACCGGGTGGAGATATCGGGCTGCAACGAGATAACGGAGACGGGCCTGTGGTCGTCGTTGAATCCCAAGATCGTCTCCCTCAGCATTAGCGACTGCATCAACGTGGCAGACGACACGATCGGTGCCATCGCCCAGCTCCTGCCCTCCCTGTACGAGTTGAACCTCCAGGCCTACCACGTGACGGACGCGGCTCTGGCATTCTTCAGCGCAAAACAGAGTTACACCCTCAGCATCCTTAGGCTCCATTCGTGCTGGGAGATTACGAATCACGGAATTGTAAATATTGTTCATTCCCTCCCTAACCTCACCGTTCTGAGCCTGTCCGGGTGCAGCAAGGTCACGGACGATGGCGTCGAACTAATTGCTGAGAACTTAAGGAAACTACGTGTCCTTGACCTTGCTTGGTGTCCACGCATCACGGACGCCTCGCTGGAATATATTGCATGTGACCTGGGTCAACTAGAAGAGCTCGTATTGGACAGGTGAGATATAAATTTCGACCAATCATTATGTGTAATATTTAGACCTTTTAAACGTTTATGGTAAAAAAAAAATGGATGGAATGTTACAACCTCTTATCATTAGAGCACATTGATTTATTAATCATTGGCTATTGGACGTCAAACTTTTGGTGATTTTGACATATATTCTTAGAGAGGAAACCCGCTACATTTTTTCCCCTATAAATATCAAGAATAGTACATATCACGGCTTTTGATATACCAGTCGTGGTGCACTGGCTGGGAAGAGAAATAGCTGCAATTCTTATAGGATAGGGAAGGTATTTGTCAAGCGTTACGTAACGTTTTCAAACCCACATGTCCTTTACATTGTTAAATTAGATTGAAGCAGTATGGCCTATATTTCTATTTAGACAGATGATTTGTTGTTATCAATTATTTATTAATACCAAAGGAAGAAGAAGAAAAGAAGACAAGAACAACCCCTAATAACGTTGGTCAAACTGGTGTTTGGTGAAAAGGAGCGTTACATAATGTTAAAAGGGGAGTGGTCTTAGTGCTACAAACCCGGTAATTCGGGGTGGCGTACAAAGATGACATCATAGAGGTGTTGTCCTGTGGTATCGTATGGAAACATTGATAAAGCATTTTTCTAGTGAAAATAATTTTAATATTAAATATGTTGTAGAATTTGTTTTTTCAATAAATAAAAATACAAAACCCTCTACAAAAAAACCCCGCAAACAACAACACAAACACACACACACGCACGCACGCACGCACATACACATACACGCACGCACGCACACGCACGCACACACACCTTTCGAAGAAAGGTTAAGAAATTATGTTTAAAAGACAGTTTTTGGCCTGTTTTATTCAGTTGGAAACCATGCATTGATATGCCCACCTGCCCTAGTGTCTCTTAGTACAATGAACTGTAGTGATGTCATGGAGATAAATGTCTCCCAGTTACCCGTAGTCCATGACAACAAAATACTAAGGTTGTAGTCTTCAAATAGATTTGTTTATTAGCACCAGTAGCATAAAATACTGCCACCAGATGTTACTGTCATGTTACAGATTCAAATCAGATGTTAAATATTATACTTTAACTATTAGCATATTATTTAAATAAGAAAAAGAAAGGATAGTTTGTTACACGATATCCTAGCACATTTTAGACTGCACTTATCACTATGCCTATCTCTCTTTTTGTCTGTCTTTTTGTAAGGGGGCGGGGGGGGGGGGGGGGGGGGGGAACTGTAGTCCTGTAGAAAATCCTCATATTCGGGCAAAAAACAATAGAGAAATTCAGGGGAAAATCAGCCTACCCTACAACAATAGGAACCCGTATGCCTATGCGAGTAGTAGGTACGGCGTGCCGTACCTACTACTTATGCGCTCTCTCTCTCTCTCTCTCTCTCTCTCTCTCTCTCTCTCTCTCTCTCTCTCTCTCTCTCTCTCTCTCTCTCTCTCTTCTAGGTAATGTTTTGTTTTCAAGACGCGAGTGGGGGAAATAAAGAATGAAGGAATGAAGGAATGAATGTTTAACGACACCCCAGCACGAAAAATACATCGGCTATTGGGTGTTAAACTATGGTAATGCAAACAAATAAGGTGATGATCAACATCAATATAAAAATTCAAGATTTAAATAAAAACAGTGCAAAGAACTGTGCAAAAATACAAATATCACAGACTTTTACTCAAAATTTCAATTTGTGCTGTATTGGCCATTCTCAAAGTGAATGATACACCCCTGCACCACAGTGAGGTTACAGCAGGGGTGGGGGAAATAAATACATATAAATGTTGACTGATACTGACTGACGCGGGCTACTTAGGGGTGGGGTGTGGGTATATATAAAGTATTTTTGAATATCAGCCTTATATATACAGTTGAGCACCGTTGCTTGAGTCAATATTTCGCTTGTGTCGATACGACTGTTCGGTCCCGGACAAAACGTGTATTAACCATCATGTTTTTATCTCGGTTGTTTGATACAACTGTTTGTTTGTTTGTTTTGTTTAACGACACCACTAGAGCACATTGATTTATTAATCATCGGCTATTGGATGTCAAACATATGGTCATTTTTGACAGTCATAGAGATGAAACCCGCTACATATTTTCATTAGTAGCAAGGGATCTTTTATATGCACTATCCCATAGACAGGATAGCACATACCACGGCCTTTGATATACCAGTCGTGGTGCACTGGCTAGAGCAAGAAATAGCCCAATAGGCCCACCGACGGGAATCGATCCTAGATCGATCGCGCATCAAGCGAGCGTTTTACCACTGGGCTACGTCTCACCCTCGATACGACTGAGTCGATATTACGTTTGTGTCGATATATTGGTGGACCTCAACTAAGATTTTTATTGGAATGCGAGCTTCCTCTCTCAATATCTGTGGTCTTTAACCATATGTCTGACGCCATATAACCGTAAAATAAAAATGTGTTGAGTGCGTCATTAAATACTACATTTCCTTCCTTCCTTCCTTCCTTCCAATAGCCGATGACTGATTAATCAATGTGCTCTAGTGGTGTCGTTAAACAAAACAAACTTTAAAAAATATATATTTGTAGTAGTCTGGCTTCATTTTCCTTTGATTTTCGTGGGTTTTTTTTTTTTTTTTTTACAATAAAGTTTCAAGTAGGCTGTTCTGAGCACACACTTTTGAGCTGTCTGTCCAAGACATTGGGTTAGTTCTTGGAGAGAAGTCGGTGTACTGGCCTTACACCTCCACACTCGGCCGTTAAAACTCAACTCTCTGGGTGCGAGCCGGTACCGGAATACGAACCCAGCACCTACCAGCCTTAAGGCCGATGGCTTAACTACTACTACTACAGCGCTCGCTTGATGCTCGGTCGGTCTGTGATCGATCCCCGTCAGTGATCCCATTGGGCTATTTCTTGCTCCAGCCAGTGCACTACGACTGATATATCAAAGGCCGTCGTGTGTGCTATCCTGCTGTGTGCATATAAAAGATCCCTTGCTACTATTGGAAAAAATGTAGCAGGTTTCTTCTCTGAGACTATATGTCACAATTACCAAAATGTTTGACATCCAGTAGCCGATGATTAATAAATCAATGTGTTCTAGTGGTGTCAAAAAAAAAAAATCAAAAAAAAAAAAAAACCTTTCTCGGAGTAAACCATTATCCAACAGTCTATTTGCGTGTCAAGAGTAGCGTGCTTTGTCTTTAGATGGGCGTAGAACTGAAAATAAAATATACCCTTCAATACGACGACATCCTCCGCATAGACGTAATGGTGGTGAAAATAGCTCCGAGCTGTGACACTCGATCAAAAGTCGACCGTGCACGCCAGCATGTTACGCTATATCGGGTCAGGATGTCCTTACCTAGATTCTAACCAATTTTCAGCAACCTTTCCAGAAAACACCATAATTACCCTAATAATTACAGTGGAACATGCAATCGTTTTAGAACTCTGCTGCATCATCGTAATATAACAGGATACTTGAAATCAAGACCTAACCAATCGCCAGTGAACTGATTTCGAAATATCGGCCACTTTAACTTCCTTTTGAAGTCCCCCATTACAGAGAACTTAAAACAGTTGACTACAAGGCATGGCTTGGACTCAGATACTTGCGTGTTACTCAAGATGCAGTAGTAGAGTTTCTGAAGTCAAGATTCGCTTATAGCGTCTTCCAAATACAGGGAACACTGCAGTGGGGTTAAGATGAAACAAAAATAGATTTGGCAATTTGACGAAGTTTTTGGTAATAAAGTATAGTAAAACTCAGTTTAGTCCCGTTCCAACCAAAGCCTCAAAACTGATATATCAAAGGCCGTGGTATGTGTTGTCCTGTCTTTGGGGAAAATGCTTAATAAAAGACCCCTTGAAAAAATATATCAACTTTGCTCGGAGTCTGTCACAATAACCAAATGTTTGACATTCAATAGCCGATGATTAATAAATGAATCTGCTCTAGTGGTGTCATTAAACGAAACAACCTCTCTGTTTCTCTTCTCTATCTCTTTCTGTGTGTGTGTGTGTCTCTTTCTTTTTCTCTGTCTCTCTCTCTCTGTCTCTCTCTCTGTCTGTCTCTCTCTCTCTGTGTTTGTGTCTCTCTTTCTTTGTCTCTGTCTGTCTGTCTGTCTCTCTGTCTCTCTCTGTCTCTCTCTCTCTCTCTCCTCTCTCTCTCTCTCTCTCTCTCTCTCTCTCTCTCTCTCTCTCTCTCTCTCTCTCTCTCTCTCTCTGTGTGTGTGTATGTGTGTGTCTCCGACTCTTCGTAGAAAATTCTTTATGAAAATTATATTTCGAACATACGAGTTTGTTACGCTTCAGCTGTGTCTTGTCATTACATTTTGGACTAGTCAGATTATGCCTTTAACGAGGCATGCAAATCTCATTGATTTCAGTCCCTCATCCCAGTCACTACTCATCTGGTATTAACAATAACATATTATATATATATATATATATATATATATATATATATATATATATATATATATATATATATATAAGTATATATATATACAATAATCCTAGGTTACACCAGCTGTTAGTTGTCATTTTGCTTTCACGTGACACTCTCGTTGACTGGTACTTTGCGCTACCAGTCTTGGCGTGGTGATGATCGGACTATAACTAACTTAGAATAACAGTGATTTGCTATCTGGACGATTGGTTCTTGGTCATAGTCATTCTGTTCATAGTGAATAATATATAACGTTGTGTTCGGCTTTAGGTAATTATCGATTCCGATTTGTTATCCCCTGTAAGTGCTGGGGTGGCAAAAGTCTTAAGGACTAGCTTTTTCCCTTGTCAGAACGGAGATAGAAACTAAGAAAGAAAGTGTGGTTCCTTCTACGTCCGAAAATGGTTACATTACCTTATATATAGCTATCCCTGTCCCGAGTCAGATCCCCGATCCTATCGGAGGCCGGATTCGGGATAGGCGTGTTCGAAACCCTAGTGGTATATGGACACGTTAAACAAGTTTCTAAGCTATATATAGCTGGTATTCAAAACTTGTGGCATCATGTTTCAACGGTTTCTCAACCAAAACAATGCAACAAGTGGACACACAAACCAAAAATGTATAACCTACCGTACTCATTAAAACGACATACCCTAGTTTTTAAACACTAAGGAATATGTTTTTTACTAGTATAGCCGTTTTTGACAACTGAAATCATACTTCACTTAGATTTTATGGTTTATAGTATCACTTTCCGTACTTTCGAAGAGCTTTTGGTCATCCTGGTGTTTTTAATATCACAAAATGCATTTCTCATATTTTTAAAAACGCACGTGCGTCTGAGAATTAATAGTTATGGAGTCGAGTTTTAATCTATTTTTAGAGGGCATTTCACCATTTCAAAGTCACAGACTCATGTTTCACTCAGTTGTAACTTTATCCAAATGTGTTACAGGTTTGTAGATTAACTAAACTTCGTGTTAATTTTAGTGTTGAAACTAGGGTCTGTCCCTTTAAGTCCCGATTGAAGTACGTGCGTCATTATTAACAAAATAAATCGTCGAACGACAACCTTCAAAATTTTCCCCGCCATTTCAAATTTGATAAATAGAGGGAAGCAACTCGCTCTGCACATTAAGAAAAGTATTGACTTAATGTGCGCCCTGCACTAGCTTTTTCCTCGAGTGGCAAAAACTGCACAGTCATCACTATCTGTTAAAGGTTTTACACTAGGTGACCTGTGATACTGATGTACGCACACACGCGCGAGTGCGCGCGCACGCGCACACACAGATACACACACTCACACTCACACACAGAGACACACACACACACACAGAGAGAGAGAGAGAGAGAGAGAGAGAGAGAGAGAGAGAGAGAGAGAGAGAGAGAGAGAGAGAGAGAGAGAGAGAGAGAGAGAGAGAGAGAGAGAGAGACAGACAGACAGACAGACAGACAGACACATAAAAACATACAGACACACAGAGAGAGAGAGAGAGAGAGAGAGAGAGAGAGAGAAAGAGAGAGAGAGAGAGAGAGAGAGAGAGAGAGAGAGAGAGAGAGAGAGAGACAGACAGACAGACAGACACACACACATAGACAGACAGATAGACACAATGTATGTATTATGTGACATGTATTATGTATTCAGGTATTATACATAAGTAAAAAAACGTAGAATAAATAAATGCAATTGGATTTTAAACATTAATTTTACACCATGCAGTGTTTTGACAAAATGTTTGTATCGGTTATTATATATACCTTTGACAAACAGTGTGTGTGTGTGTGTGTGTGTGTGTGTGTGGATGTGTGTGTGTTTTGATGTTTGAATATCAACATGTTTCTGAGGTGTTAAACAAACACTTTATTCCCATCCCATCCCTTCTCTTCACCCCCCCCCCCCCCCCCCCCGAGTCTTATGCAAAAGCCAGCCTTAAATGGTATTTCCATGCAGAAACCAGCCACCTTGCAATCTAATTATACTGGGGTTGGGAATTGAATGGATGACTGACCGATCGAACTCGCGATTTATAATTGAACTCAGGAATGAATCATCATGTTAAGTCGACCGTGGAATTTGTTATGACTCCTAGAACCACATGCAATCCGTGAGTTTTAAAGAAAGGCATTGGACGAACCCGGTTCGAAACGGCCGAACTGTGAAAACATCGATATTTTCTCTTTTGTCATGTCATGCATGAACAACAGTTTGCGGTGATGACCTATCAGCTTCAGTGGTGCAGTGGTTAAGCCAATCGGCATGTGCCGGCGTCGGTGGTGTTGTGGTTAAGCTATCAGACTACAAGCTGATAGGTACGGGGTACGCCAATCTAATTAAAATTAGCTCCACTATGTAATAGTGGAGCTAATTTTAATTAGATTGGGGGTTCGCAGCCCGATACCGGCTCCAACCCATAACGAGTTCTTAAAGGCTCAATTCATTCATTCATTTTATTTATTCACATGCTTCCATACCACGAAGGTTTCAAGCATGTCTGTCCCGGGGTCGAGTTCTGGATAGCCAGAGGTCTACTCCGGGACAGATAAAGGCTCAATGGGTAAGGCCACTACACGCTCTTCTCTCTCACTAACCACTAACCAACTAACAACTAACCCACTGTCCTGGACAGACAGCCCAGATAGTTGTGGTGTGTGTCCAGAACAGCATGCTTGAACCTTGATTGGATATAAGCACGAACATAAGTTGAAAAAAATGGTTACGGTGTAGGTGTAAGGCCACTACACCCTCTTCTCTCTCACTAACAGCTAACCTACTAACAACTAACCTACTGTCCTGGACAGACAGCCAAGATAGCTGAGGTGTGTGTGTCCAGGACAGCGTGCTTGAACCTTAATTCTGAGACAAACGTATTATAACCAGAAATGAGAAAGGCCCAAACTAGTTGGTGGGTTCCAGGTGGGCCCCAGATGTACGGATCAGTAACGTCTGGCAACTGTAGGTTGAGTTTGACGACACCACTAGAGCACATTGATTTATTAATGGACGTCAAACATTTGGAAATATGGACATATAGTCTTAGAGAGGAAAACCCCGATTAGTAGCAAGAGGTATTTTATATGCACCATCTAACAGACAGGATAATACATACCACGGCCTTTGATTAACCAGTCGTGGTGCATCAGGCAACTGTACGATGAGGTATCATACCAGGGCAACCGGCAGCTCTATACTTAGGTCTCAAGCGTTTCAACAATGACAGAAAACAAATGAAGTGTCTTTAAGTCTGGTAGGTACTGGGTTCGCATCTTGGTACCGGCTACCAAACACAGAGATTTTTAACGGGTCAGTAGAATTGAAGTTACAAAGCTTACTAATCACTGACAATTAATCAATAATGCTGAAAAAAGAGACAAAGTAGGGTGGGGCGAGTTTTATGATCCAGTCGAATTCCGGGAAACAATAATATTTTTAAAGTTTCGCCTTGATATACGACATAATCTCCATTGGTTTTTAATACATTACACAGGACGTGTAGTAACACGGCGTAGAATTACTGGGTTGTTTGCAGACAGCCGCGTTTTTATTGATTATTATGGAGCGCCCATAAATATGAGACGAACAAACTGTCACATCGTAACGTTCAGAGGGATCGGCGCTGGTGTCGACGATATGCAATTCCCAAATTCCTAAATGATGGATTTTTTTTGTTTTTCCGAGCGTAAGCTGCGCCGATTGAAAATGTTTACACTCATTAATCAAACGCTCCCTGGTTGTATTATCGAGCTGGTTGGTCATTCAGTATATAATATAACAGAGGCGGATCGGGGGGGGGGGGGGGGGCAGGGGCCCGCCTCCCTAAATTTTACGACAGTTATAATTTTATTATATATTAATTTTCATCCCCTCCAAACCTCCCCCAAAGTTCCTTTGGCATTCCACCTCATGTCATTGAGCCCCCCCCCCCCCCCCCCCCCAATGGATTTTCTGGATCGGTCACTGATATATGTGATAATATACGCTTTGGATATTTTTCAGTTGTAGAAAAGTAATAGAATAAATAAATAGAATAAATAAATGCAATTGGGTTTTAAATATTCATTTTACACCATAGTTCCATGCAGTGTTTTGACAAAATGTTTGTATCGGTTATTATATATACCTTTGACAAATTTTGTGTGTGTGTGTGTGTGTGTGTGTGTGTGTGTATCTGTCTTTACGTCCTGTTCTCCCCACTATTTTAATCATGTTTTTGTTTTTTTATAAATATAAAATAAGATCGGTAAGTCTAAGAGTGTGTGATGCTCATGCATTTAAATGGTACATTACGCCATAGGCAGACCCCCCCCCCCCCCATCCTGAAAGTAAAAACCAGCAAAACAAAAACAACCCACTTAACTGTCATCGCATATAATGACGACCTTGTACTTGTCAATAGACGTTGAAATACACAAATCGATTCTTACATATACTGCCCTACTTAAAATAGTTGTAAAGCATAAACAGTTAAAGTTTAAACCTTTGTTTTGTTTAACGACACCACTAGAGCACATTGGCTATTGGGTGTGAAATATTTGCTAATTTTGACATATAGTCATAGAGAGGAAACCCGCTACATTTAGTTTTTTCATTAATGTAGGCCTATATCGCATAAATAAAAATTCTAATAGTTGTCCTATATCACATACTGAATGTTTCTAATATGTCGCATTCTGAAAAACTCGCATGCATGTATTATTCAAATAGCATCTAACTTGATGACTGGTTGTTGATATAGCATCTAATTTGATGTTTGGTTGTTGATATAGATGTGTGTAAGAAAGGCGTTTTTAAACTCTGGTAGTTCCGGACCTGCACCCAACCAACATTGTAACTTAGCCATATATTTATTTTGAGCTGAGAGACAGTTTTTGCGCCTAACGTTATAGATGAATGCGATATGATAGAAGACACTGGTAATCAGTTGGCGAGCGCTTGGTCTCTCCACAACGCCACAGCCATTTGTACGTCCTGTTCTACCCACTCCCACCCCGACTCTGATGATAAGAAGTTTGTTTTGTTTAAGACACCACTAGAGCACATTGATTTATTAATCATCGGCTATTGGATGTCACCCATATTTTCATTTCGACACAGTCATAGAGAGGAAACCCGCTACACTTTTCCATTAGTAGCAAGATATCTTTTATATGCACCATCCCACAGACAAGATATCATATACCACGGCATTTGATATATCAGTCGTGGTGCACTGGCTGTGACGACAAATAGCCCAATGGGCCCCACTGACGGGGATCGATCCCAGACCGACCGCGCATCAAGCGAGCACTTTACCACTGGGCTACGTCCCGCCCCTCGGATAAAAAGGACAGGAATTACATTTGAACAAATATACGTTTTCATTTTTATTTGTTTGTTTACTAATTGTTTAGTTATGTTTATGTTTATGTTTTGTTTTTTGTTTGTTTTGGTCTAGGTGGGGATAGGGTCTTCACGTCTTGTCACGTCTTTTCGACAGGTATGGCTATGTCAAAGTGCATAGTCAAAAACAACAAAAACACCCCCCCCCCCCCCCCCCAAAAAAAAAATAAAAAAATCCAACAACAACAATCATGTCTTGTCTTATTTATTGCATCTGCCATTTATTCGTTTGTTGACGCGCACGTTACAAACACATTAGTACTTGACCCATTAGTCTGGCACACTGTGCCGTGAAAAGTGTTTACAGCTTGGCTCTAGATCTGTGCATGTTGCAGGAACTCCGGTATGTAGGAATGTCGTGCAGGATTCCAAGATAATTGGAGCATACCTGTGTATAACGCCGTTGCGCCGAGAGCCACATTGACATGCCATACTGTACTCCGTTTATTAGTCACTTCGTACTAACCGGGGCGTGACGTAGCCCAGTGGTACAGCGCTCGCTCGATGCGCGGTCGGTGTGGGATCGATCCCCGTCGTGGGCCCATTGGGCTATTTCTCGTTCCAGCCAGTGCACCACGACTGGTATATCAAAGGCCGTGATATGTACTACCCTGTCTGTGGGATGGTGCATATAAAAAATCCCTTGCTGCTAATCGAAAAGAGTAGCCCATGAAGTGGCGACAGCGGATTTCATCTCTCAATATCTGTGTGGTTCTTAACCATATGTCTGACGCCATATAACCGTAAATAAAATGTGTTGAGTGCGTCGTTAAATAAAACATTTCTTTCTTTCTTTCTTTCTTTCTTTCGTACTAACCAGTGTCCCATTACTGATACATTAACAAAAAGTTTTTGTTTTTGTTTTTTGCTTAACGACACGACTAGAGAACATTGATTAATGAATCATCGACTATTGGATATATAAAACATTTGGTAATTCTGACACGAAGTAATCAGAGGAAAGCCATTACATTTCTTTCTAATGCAGAAAAGGATCTTTTATGTGCACTTTCCCCATAAACAGGAACGCACATACCACAGCCGTTGATCAGATGTGGTGCACTGGTTGTAACGAGAAAAAAAATTCAGTCAGTTGAATTATCCTCTGCGGGGTGGTTCGATCCTGCGACGCAAGCACCTCAACCCGACTGAGCTAAATCCGGCTCCTGGTACATCAAAGACCGCTTGCTGTCCTGTCTGTGACTAATTGTATATAAGAGATCATTTGCTGCTAAACGCAAACTGTAGCGGGTTTTCTCTTCTAAGTCAACAGGGCTATTTCTCAGTCCATCCAGTGCACCACGACTGGTATATCGAAAAAAACCGTGATATTTGCTATCCTGTCTGTGAGATGGTGCATATAAGAGATCTCTTGCTACTAATGGACAAATGTAGCGGGTTTCCTTTCTAAGACTATATGTAAAAATTACCAAATGTTTGACATCCAATATCCAATGATTAATAAATCAAGGTGCTCTAGTAGCGTCATTAAACAAAACAAACAAAGTTAATATGTCAGAATTATCAAATATTTTACACCCAAAAGCCATTGATTAATAAATCGGTGTGATCTAGTTATATCGTTGAACAAAACAAACTTTAAGTTTAGCTTTCGAACCACTGGAAAGCAATGTAGATCGATGATAGAGCAGTGATTTTGTTCTGTGTGCTATAGGTCATAGGATCGATATTTCTCCACGGACAGACAGGACATGTTGTGTATCAAAGAGTGGCATACATTTGCAAGAAAATAAAATAAGGGATCATAAGACTTCATATGAATGCTGATGTACAGACTCATTTATGTATGTGTATGTGTATGTATGTAGTTGTGCGTGTCTATGTATGTATGTATGTATGTATTGATGTATGAATATCTATATATTGTATGTATGTCGAGGTTGACGATTACATATACACTGGCGCAGAGGATAATTAAATCATTTCTGGCCTCACAAATTGTCTCATGCCGTTGCTCTATGTATGTATGTACGTACGTACGTGTGTGTGTGTGTGTGTGTGTGTGTGTGTGTGTGTGTGTGTGTGTGTGTGTGTGTGTGTATGAATATTTATATAATGTATGTATGTCGGGCTTGACCTACATGGGGCCTACGCGATCGATCCCGCTTACGTGCATCAACCAGTGGGCAAACCTGGCACTGGTTAGTATGTACTAGTATTGATGTAAACATGTTGGCTTTGACTATTACATACACATATATTAACGTACTGGCGATAATTGCATCCTTTCTAGCCTTACATGGCACCGAATCGCCCGCAACATGCAGACTTGCCACGATACGTTTGACTATTACATACACAGATATTAACGTACTGGCGATAATTGCATCCTTTCTAGCCTCACATGGCACCGAATCGCCCGCAACATGCAGACTTGCCACGATACGTTTGACTATTACATACACAGATATTAACGTACTGGCGATAATTGCATCCTTTCTAGCCTCACATGGCACCGAATCGCCCGCAACATGCAGACTTGCCACGATACGTTTGACTATTACATACACATATATTAACGTACTGGCGATAATTGCATCCTTTCTAGCCTTACATGGCACCGAATAGCCCGCAACATGCAGACTTGCCACGATACGTTTGACTATTACATACACAGATATTAACGTACTGGCGATAATTGCATCCTTTCTAGCCTCACATGGCACCGAATCGCCCGCAACATGCAGACTTGCCACGATACGTTTTGGACTACCGAGTCATTCATAAAAAAGAAAAAAAGAAAGAAATGTTTTATTTAACGACGCACTCAACACATTTTATTTACGGTTATATGGCGTCAGACATATGGTTACGGACCACACAGATTTTTGAGAGGAAACCCGCTGTCGCCACTACATGGGCTACTCTTCCGATTAGCAGCAAGGGATCTTTTATTTGCGCTTCCCACAGGCAGGATAGCGCAAACCATGGCCTTTGTTGAACCAGATATGGATCACTGGTCGGTGCAAGTGGTTTACACCTACCCATTGAGCCTTGCGGAGCACTCACTCAGGGTTTGGAGTCGGTATCTGGATTAAAAATCCCATGCCTCGACTAGGATCCGAACCCAGTACCTACCAGCCTGTAGACCGATGGCCTGCCACGACGCCACCGAGGCCGGTTCATAAAAAAGAATGCTCGTTAACCCATCCATATGCTTTGTCTTACAATCTACGCGGTCGATCCCGCTTACGTGCATGAACCAGTGGGCAAACGTGGCACTGACTAGTATATATGTCGATGTGTGTGTGTGTGTGTGTGTGTGTGTGTGTGTGTGTGTGTGTGTGTGTGTGTGTGTGTGTGTGTGTGTGACTGTGTGTGTGTGGGTGGATGTGGGAGTGGGTGTAGGTATGTGCAGGTGCAGACGTGAAAATGTACGTTCATAGTTATGTACGACTGTACATATGTGTAGCAATGTGTGTTATCACAATATATCTGCCCCTGCGCGTGCTGTAACCTCACCGTGGTGCAGGGGTGTAACATTCTCAGCACACATTGAAATTTTGAGTAAAAGTCAGTATCTATCTGTGATATTTGTATTTTTGCACAGTTCTTTACACCGCTCCCCTAAATTTTGCGACAGTTATAATTTTATTATATATTAATTTTCAATTTTTTTACGACCCCCCTTCAAACCTCCCCCAAAGTTCCGTTGGCATTCCGCCTTATGTCACCCCACCCCCCACCCCACCCCCACCCCAAATGGATTTTCTGAATCCGCCACTGTTAACCATAGTGTCAGGAACATAACCGTGCTAATGACGTTCTAATCCGCACTACTGAGATTCAGTCCAAGTTTACATATTAATTTTGTATTTCATACAGACATTTCGCGGCTAATAGTGATTAGAATTTGATCTACAATACTAAGTGTTTTTCTCGGCATATCTCTTGCTGCTTAGCAGTAGCGGGGGAGCCGCACGTATTCCAGTGGTAAAGCGCTCGTCTAGTGCGCGGTCGATCTAGGATCGATCCCAGTTAGTAGGCCCATTGGGCTATTTCTCGCTGCAGAAAGTGCTCCACGGCTATCCTGTCTATGCTGCATATAAAAAATTCCCTGCTGTTAATGGCGTGGCGGTAACGGGTTTTCTCTCTCATTATCTGTGTGGTCCGTATAGAGAATAATACATGAGTGGCCGTTAGATACCATTTATCTCACAACGAGTTGTTTTAAAATGTATCTTACGAGCGAAAGCTAGGTTTTACGCAAATTTTAACATCTTTATCGACTAAAAGATATTTACAGCCCTTTGCACTTGTAGCCGACTTACGCGTCACAGATACATGATTGTCAGGTTAACTATACGCCACAGTGTAATCGATTTCCACCGTACTGCTTTTTTACTGGACGTATGGCATTGGTGACCTGGTCATCACCTAGGAGCAGCCAGTCGTATGTCTTGAAATTGTTAACACACGTACGTGTGTAGACAAGTATGTGTTATCAAAAATAACGCATGATGTTCGCACCAACGGGTGAGTAAGAAAATCATATAAACGTAATAAAAATGTGTTGAGTGCGTCGCTAAAAATATCATCCCTTCTTTTTGGCATAAGATAAGGTAAATAATCATCTTTCAGGGTGAATTTTTAATTTCTTTCAGCGCAATCCTTCATGGTGCGATGTATTCTTTGACGGGTTTTTAAAAAAATATTTTTGAGGTCGGTTAAATGTTTGGTGCTATGTAAATGTATGTGGTTGGTTTACCTAATATCTCTTATGCTGCATGTAGTGTTTATTCAGAAATCTGGACGCCTTACACATTCCATAGCACATTGTATAAGATCCTCCCCCGTTCTGTACCATCCCATACGCCTATCTGTTGATGTCAATCAGTACTGACCTGCCAAGGTGAAAGGTAGTATGTGCAAATGAAGTACAATATGAGTTAAAGGCATATTGTCAAAGTATTACCTGAACAAAAATAATTTGATTTGTCCCTAAATGTACTTTATTTAACTATCTTCATAACCACCATACTCCATTTATTAATGATATTTTTTAAAAATAATTGAATTATAGCAATGGTCCATAATTCCAAAACTAAAATTGCCGTGAGGGTTGACATGGATTTCACTCCGCTATGGTTCAGTGAAGGTGATGCAATAGCTACATTTGGTTTCCAACAATTAATGTAATTTTTGGTTATTATCCATTTTTAGAGAAATAAGGTCCTTAAATCCGTGACAGTATGCCTTTAACAAATGAATTGTTTTCTTTTAAAATAAGCGTCAAAATATAGTCACATATTAGATAAATATCTTCCTGAAACACTTACCCAATAGCTTATTGTGTTTAGCCATAGCAGGGCACAGATGATCATGATTTATTAATCATTAGCTATTGGATATCACACATTTGGTAATTTTGACATATAGTCTGAGACATGAAATCCGCTACATTTTTCCATTAGTAGCAAGGGATCTTTTATATGCACCATCCCACAATCAGGATAGCACATACCACGGCCTTTGATAAACCAGTCGTGGTGCACTGGCTAAAATGAGAAATAACCCTTTGGGCCCACCGACGGGGATCGATCCTGGTCCGACCGCACATCAGACGAGCGTTACCACTTAACTGGGCTACGTCCTGCCCTAGATGCTCATGAATGCAGGTTAAATGGATTTCGTCTATCTAACACTGCAGAACAAGCATCACAATTATTATATATATATATGTGACACATATCAGCCACTGGTTAAACAATGTGCTGGGGTATCATTAAGCAAACATTCGCTTCGTTCATTCCAGTGGAGAGTTGCAAAATCAGCTGCGTTTTATGGTTACATAACGGGAGAGTTCTTACTCTGAATTTCGTTTTTCTTCTTTCTTTTTTTCTTGCACAGTATACCATTCATTCATAGACTGTAACCCCCTAGCCTCCCTTCTCCCCTCTCCCCATCATTTTCCAGCGTCCCTTAATTGAAAAATCACTGTTATGAAAATGAAGTATTGGCTTAACCCGTGGCCATATAAATACAGACTGTTTCCAGAAGTATATTAAAACCGGAGTCGGTGTACCCATCCGTTATTAAGTTTGTCTGTACCAGAGACTGCGAAATCAACCAGTAGTCTTGTTTTGTCAATTACGTTTGAAGTACGAAACTATACATCATGTCGGTTTTTTTCTCCCACTGTAATTTAAAACATTAACGCTACTGAATTCGATGAATAGTTAATAGTTTTGGAGCCATTATTCGACGATGGGAAATAAAGACCGTAGGCGTAATGAATCGGTTGGCCTCAGATTACAGTTATCTTCCCATTTGGTTGTCCAAAATCCGGAAGTTTCACCGCGCAAGTAGTCTGCTGTTTGACTGTGATTATTTCATGGCAGACAGCTATGAAGTGGCAACTGTTTGACTGAAGTGACAGGGGATAGCATGTAGTTTGTAAACATGTGTAACTTGTTGACATTGAAGACTTGTTTGTGGTAATTCCGGCCCATGCAAAAGTAGTGCTTTTTGTGTAAAATGGGTGTACTCCGGCCTGGTTTAGAGGGTGTGTCTGTTTAAACCAATATGCTGGGAGAAAGAGCTGGACAACAGGGGTTGTCCTTTTCAGGGTATGTGTCCCCCATGCAGGCAAAGGTACATACAAAACTTCACGGGCCTGCTGATATTAATAAAAATGTTATAGCCACTAAGGCTATATAGAAACATATAGCGAAATTAATTGTGGTCTGAGGCCGGTTCACTAATGGTCTCGGCACATAATTAGCTCTGGCATGAAAGAGTGCACTTGTATAGAACTCTTCACCGTCAGAGTAAATTTAGTATACTATGTACGACTTAAGGGGACAAAACCTTGATGAAGTTGAAGAAGCCACTAGACTCGCATCTCAAATTCGACCTTGATCTAGTCTGAAGTCAAAAGAGGTTAAGGGGTGCACCAGCATTAAGGAATCCAAGCAGTTCAGTAGAATTTTCATGAAAGAATATATTCTGTGATCCATCAATATCGAAAGTGTCATGCAACTACTAGTTGTAGGGAATACTCTCCCTTGACAGGCACCGTGCAAGCAAAATAACCGGCCTCGGTGGCGTCGTGGTTAGGCCATCGGTCTACAGGCTGGTAGGTACTGGGTTCGGATCCCAGTCGAGGCATGGGATTTTTAATCCAGATACCGACTCCAAACCCTGAGTGAGTGCTCCGCAAGGCTCAATGGGTAGGTGTGAACCACTTGCACCGACCAGTGATCCATAACTGGTTCAACAAAGGCCATGTTTTGTGCTATCCTGCCTGTGGGAAGCGCAAATAAAAGATCCCTTGCTGCTAATCGGAATGAGTAGCCCATGTAGTGGCGACAACGGGTTTACTCTCAAAATCTGTGTGGTCCTTAACCATATGTCTGACGCCATATAACCGTAAATAAAATGTGTTGAGTGCGTCGTTAAATAAAACATTTTTTCTTCTTTTTTTCTGCAAGCAAAATCAACATAGGTCGACCACGGAACTTTTCAATTGGCTACCCTCATCTCCGAGGACCGCCTCGTGGTATTGTTATACCAGTGAAAGTATATCACTCGCACAGTTGTTATCAGTCAGTACTACATATAACAGGCAACATCAAACCAATGGGTTATTTATATACTAAAGAAAGAAAGAAAGAAAGAAAGAAAGAAATGTTTTATTTAACGACCCACTCAGCACATTTTATTTACGGTTATATGGCGTAGGACATATGGTTACGGACCACACAGATATTGAGAGAGAAAATCCGCTGTCTCCACTTCATGGGCTACTCTTTTCGGTTAGCAGCAAGGGATCTTTTATATGCACCATCCCACAGACAGGGTAGTACATACCACGGCCTTTGATATACAAGTCGTGGTGCACTGGCTGGAACGAGAAATAGTCCAATGGGCCCGCCGACGGGTATCGATCCCACACCGACCGCGCATCGAGCGAGCGCCTTACCACTTCAGGCTATATCCCGCCTTAAATACTAAAGAATAAAAACAAACTATTTGTAATCATCAAAATGCATATCAGAATTTTGTATTATTTTATTTTATGAGGAATATTTCCTGAACTGGACTATATTAAGCCAAGACAAGTAACGACACCAGCAGGGCCTCGGTGGTGTCGTGGTTAAGCTATCGGACGTAAGGCCGATAGGTACTGGGTTCGCAGCCCGGTACCGGCTCCCACCTCCAGAGCGAGTTTTAAAGATTCAGTGGGTAAGACCACTACACCCTCTTTTCATTCACTGACAACTAACCCACTGCCCTGGACAGACAGCCCATATAGCTGAGATGTGTGCCCAGGACAGCGTGCTTGAACCTTAATTGGACAAGCACGAAAATAAGTTGAAATTAAAATGAATGAAACGACACCACAAATAGTGGTATAGTGCCTTAAAGGCCAAAGCAAAAATTGCTCTTGTAGCACACCCATTCTGGACGTGTGTTCTGACAGCGGTGAGTTAATGCTTAAAGGAGACCGGACACCAAACCATATATACGGCGTAATGAATTGTTTGCTGTCATAAACCACAACACGCAACTACCGCGCTCCCCGATGGCATCAAACCGTATCAGTTTGAACCACTTGTCAGAGACTTTGTCCCTAATCCTGGAAATGTTGTCTTAGACGAAAATTCGGATGAATCAACTGCCGACGAAGACAAGGAAGCCACACGGTCATAGACTAGCATACAAGCATTTTTTTAAACATAATTTTTTTATGACATTTTTAATGTGAACTGAAGCAAATGGACCTAATTAGAAGAAAAGCACACAATATTTAATAATATTTCATCATAAATCTTGTTCAGCATAGATGTAAATATGACACGTCAGTGGATATTCCATAGGCCGATTTCACGAATTTGCAAAAAGCGTCCCTTCCTCCCCAAAGCAAGATATAATAATTTAACAAAAAACTTTATCTCGCCTTCATGTAAAATTGTTTAATCTCATTGGTTGTTTGTCGTTGGACAAATCCCGTATACCCCTGTGGGCGGAGCCAAATTCTCTTATACCCCGTCTGTAATTTCCAACAGTTTCCAGCCACCCCAGTTAATGCTAAAGCAATAATTAGATTATAAATAAATAACGTTTTTTTTTTTTTTTTTATTAATATCTGTTTCAGACAATTTCGTATTACAAACATTTGAAGTTAAAAACTCGTTTATCGATGGAACTATTTTTCGTCACTGGCAAGTGGTTTCGTTCGCGTGCGCGTGGTACGGCTCCGTTACTAAATTGTTAACAGTAACGTCTGGCGTTATTTTGATTATTTGGCTATATGGTTTAACATGTCGGCAAGACTTGTGAGCTTTTCTTTATCACATTAAGTTTTGCCATTGTAACCAAAATCTGGTGTAGATTTTATACCCGGTCCGTCAGTGCCCCCCCCCCCCCCCCCCCCCCCCCAGTCGTTCCTGCGGGCCTGTAAAAACTAAATATATTGAAAGGAGTATATTGGGTGGTTATAGGTTTGAAATGTTTTTTTTATTGAACATTTTATTTCATGCACTTTTATAAATTTTAAACAGCAATTATGTTACTATAATCTATCGAAAAAATAAAACATTATATATATACACATTAATTTCTGAGATTATTTAGTACATACATGTAAGTTTACCCTCCGCATCCTCTGGCAGAAACCCAGGGTAGGTATTAAAATAATTATTTGGTGTAGAGTATTTTTAATATGACACACAGAAAGCATTGAAAAGTACAATTTTATTATGCTTTAATAATCGACATTAGCTTTAAAACGAATTAACCATCGTTCCTTCTGGCCACAGTACATGTTGTTCCTGCCAAAGTGTTAGCATTTTAATTTTAATGACAATATACTGAACTGACTATAAACATTGTTAACTAACGTAATAATTCACGTTTTGAAGGAGTTTTGTTATAAGGTTAACAAACCAACTAGATCAAGAGACGTTAGTATGGAGTCGTTATGGGCTGTCGGTGAAAATTAATTTGTAATTATAGGTAAATAAATGTGAAGTTTAAATATTCGTATGTGAACAAATTGCAATACCTTTATTTAATGTATATCTTAAGTACATACTTGTTTTAATTTTCACATTGCAAATGTACCATAACCTGCTGTATTTAGTTGGTGTAAAGCCCGTTCGACGACAATAATGCGTCCATGTTTTAAAACAACTTTAGTTTTTTTGGAAATCGAAACCATGATGTTGGCCGTTTCTTGGGATGCATTGCTGTTACTGTTGCATTTAAACACTGCGCAGTTAACCATCATATAATTACGTCGACAGTATATAATAACACTAATTATCTTGTAAATTAAATTTCCGATAAACCTGGAGACAAAAAACAAAAGAAGAAAAGACGACTAAAAGGCACAACCAAAGAATCAACACGTATTGCTTGGTAACTCTCACCGATGACGTATTGCCTCGCTTTCGTTCAGATCTATGCATAATCCCGCCCACTTCTGTTTTTACCCCAAACCTAAGACGCGCAGCTGACCGGTGCTTCGCAGCGAGCCGGGCGTTAGAGTAATGCGGTCTTTGACGCTAACTTAATCCATTACACACTACATGTCTTTTGGTGTCCGGTCTCCTTTAAAACTGAAATTGAATAAAGTGTTTGGAATGAATGAATGAGTGAATGAATGAATGTTTAACGACACCCCAGCACAAAAATACAAATCGGCTATTGGGTTCATTCATTCCAAACACTTTATTAAATTTCAGTTTTAATACTAGTATTCGGAGACGAAAGTTAAAGTTTGCTTTATTTAACGCAATCACTAGAGTACATTAATTTATTAATCATCAGCTACTGGAATGCCAAACATTTCATAATTATGACATATAATCTTAGAGGAAACCCGCTACATTTTCCCGCCATGCACTTTGCCACAGACATAACAGCACATACCATGGCCTTTGATTTATCAGTCGTGGTGCACTGGTTGGTACGAAAGTAACTAATCGACGGAATGCAGGATGGTATGCCACTGTGGGTCCCGCCCTTGTATTCAGGTATACTCTAATTATCTTGGAATCTAGCACCGCATTCCCACGTACCAGAATCTCAACATGCAAATCGTCAAGGCGTAAACACATACCACGGGGTCTTTGATATAGCAGGCGGGCGGTATATCGTTCGAGCCAGTATTTATTTGAATCTCTATGTATAGTTCGAGGAATGAAACTACTTGTTTAAATTCCCACTCTCGTGGGTAAATTAACGAAAGGTAGTTTGTTGTTTGTTGTTCGTTTATAACTGAACAATATAAGAATATAATGTAATAGAATAAAATGAATAGAATAGAATAGAATAGAACAGAATAGATATTTAACAACACCCCAGCACGAAAAATACATCGGTTATTGGGTTTTAAATTATGATAATATAAGAACATGAATGCAGTGAAAAATTTAATTAAACGTTTTAGCAAGATTTCTTTGTTTTGAGACAGAACAACGTAGTGGGTTTCGTCTGTAATAGTATATATCAAAATTACCAAATGTTTGACATCCAATAGCCGATGATTGATAAATCAATGTGCTCTAGTGTCATTGGTGTCGTTAAAAAAAAAAATCAGACAAATTAATACTTATCTGCAATGCTCGACACCATGATTTCCCACTGCAACCAATGATACAGGAATGATATAACAAATACTGCAGTGTATGCTACCCTATATGTTATATACCTCATATAACCATTAAAGGGACCTTCCTGAGTTTGCGGCAGTTTTTAAGATGTTATCGACTAATAAAATGTTTCTACGATTAAACTTACATATTAAATATATTTTTCTTGTTTAGAATAGCAGTGTCTGTATATTCAAGGTGTTTCTGATCGTTCTAATATTTGTACTAGGTTAAATTTCATTTTATTTCCTAAAATATGTTTTTTTCGTACGTACGAAATTATTTGAAGACAAAATCCAGTTTCGACTACTTACAAGTATTAAGACGACCAGAAACACATTGAATATACAGACATTGATATTCGAAACAAGAAAATATATGTAATATGTAAGTTTAATCCTAGAAATATTGTATTAGTCGGAAACATCTTACAATGCAGCAAACTCAGGAATGTCCCTTTAATATCTACTTAATTAGACGCATAGTTTACCCAGGACAGCGTGCATGGATATTAAATGCATATGGCCACGAATCAAAATGTAATGGATCCGTATCTCTTATTCTTGTTTGGAAAGGTGCACTGGTTACATCGTCTGTCCAGTTGCAAAATAAAGGTGCGTTGACAGTGTGCGAGTTGACCTTTAAAGAGGATTGTTCTGAGATTATTGCCATTGCAAGATGTTTCCGAATAATAAAATCTTTTAACGACTAAAATTCCATACTAAATTTAGCTTCTTGTGTCTGCATATCCAACGTGATCCTGGTTATCCTAACGTTTGTAAGTAGCCCAGAGGCCTAATTCACTAAACTCTCGCAACTTTGCGATCTCGCAGTGCAATGCTAAAAACCTTGCAAAGAGGATGCTTTGTTGTCTAGCAGAGCCTAAGAGACCTTTGTGAATTAGAACCCAGAACAATAATTTTGTACATACGAAAAACATATATCTAATTTAGAAAATAAAATGACAGGGGCCAGGGGCCTAATTCACTAAACTCTCGCAACTTAGCGATCTCGCAGTGCAATGCTAAAAACCTTGCAAAGAGGATGCTTTGTTGTCTAGCAGAGCCTAAGAGACCTTTGTGAATTAGGACCCAGAACAATTATTTTGTACGTACGAAAAACATATATCTAATTTAGAAAATAAAATGACAGGGGCCAGGGGCCTAATTCACTAAACTCTCGCAACTTTGCGATCTCGCAGTGCAATGCTAAAAACCTTGCAAAGAGGATGCTTTGTTGTCTAGCAGAGCCTAAGAGACCTTTGTGAATTAGGACCCAGAACAATAATTTTGTACGTACGAAAAACATATATCTAATTTAGAAAATAAAATGACAGGGGCCAGGGGCCTAATTCACTAAACTCTCGCAACTTTGCGATCTCGCAGTGCAATGCTAAAAACCTTGCAAAGAGGATGCTTTGTTGTCTAGCAGAGCCTAAGAGACCTTTGTGAATTAGGACCCAGAACAATAATTTTGTACGTACAAAAAACATATATCTAATTTAGAAAATAAAATGACATTTGACTTAGTACACACACTAGGATAATAAGAAACACATTTAATATACGGTCACTTATATTTTATGGAAATAAATTGTATTTAATACGCAATTAAATTATTAAAAACCCGTCTGTTAGTCGGTATCATCTTAACAATGGAAGCAATCTCCAGACAGTCTCTTTAATCTCTGTTCTTTGACACTAAACGTGACTCTTGATACGACATACGGAACTGTAAACCAACTGTTCCTAAATCGTTGTTCAGCGTCTTTCGGTGAGAATACAACTTTAATTACAAACGGTCATGTGGGCGCGTGTTAACTGCGCGTTCTCTTGTGGGGGAAGACGTCTACGTATTCCATCTGCATCTCGAGTGGTCATTGGAGAAATGTCTAGTAACTAATGCACTTGGATTAAGCTGATGGATTGCACGCAGCAAGACCGTTCCGGAGTTATCTGCCTCACTGCTGAACTCTTCAATTCATCATCATTATGGCAGATTTAACTGTCTTGCTTGGGTGAAAGCCGCTCACCTGGTTATTAGGCAAAGTAAAATATTTTTGTCATTAACAGCTTTTTTTTTTTTCTTTCTTTTTTTTTTTTGCTTTTTTTTTTTACTATTAACGTACACAATGCTTACATTATTTTGCTTAAAACATCAATTTGAGAAAATTCATTCATTTATACTTATTTTCGTGCTTATGTGACCAATTAAGGTTCAAGCACGCTGTCCTGGGCACACAACTCTCGGCTATCTGGGTTGTCTGTCCAGGACAGTGGGTAAAATGGTTAGGTGTTACCGGGTTGCGAACCCTGTACTTACCAGCCTTCAGTCAGATGGCTTAACCACTACACCACCGAGGCCTGTAATATGAACAAATCCAATGTTCTGTTGGTCGTCAAGAGATGCGTTCAGCCAGATGGAGCAGAAAAAAAAAAGAGTTCGCTAGACTGGTTTATAGCCCTACGATTCACGTTCAACTGAATGACTACATCTCGAACAGCCCTCCGTTCAGCGACAGCAAGCAGCGCTAACGTTCGCGAAACAAAAATCGATTGGTTTTCACCTTGGTCATTTGGTTTACTGTGAAGCGCATAAACCAGTCTAGCGGACACTTCTTTTTTTGCTCGGTCTGGGTGAATACAACCCAGATCAAATAATTCGCGAACATTAGCGTCGCTAGCTGTCGCTAAAGAAAGGAAGGGAATGTTTTATTTAACGACGCACTCAACACATTTTATTTACAGTTGTATGGCGTCAGACATATGGTTAAGGACACACAGATATTGAGAGAGGAAACCCGCTGTCGCCACTTCATGGGCTACTCTTTTCGATTAGCAACAAGGGATCTTTTATATGTATCATATCACAGACAGGATAGTACATTTCACGGCCTTTGTTACACCAGTTGTGGAACATTGATTGGAACAAGAAATAGCCCAATGGGTCCACCGACAGGGATCAATCCTAGACCGACCGCGCATCAAGCGAACGCTTGACCTCTGGGCTACGTCCCGCCCCCTAGCTGTCGCTTAACGCAGGTTTATATTTGTAATAATTATATTGTTACTTTTTAATCATTTATTTTGTTTACTTTTCATACTGATATCTTATAGCAGGTAATTAACCAAAACATTCCTTTCCTTTCCATACAAAGGCCAGTGCGGTCGTCTCGAACTAAGTACTTGCGTATCAATAAATCGATTTGCATTCTGTAATTAATAATAAAAAAAATTCATCGTGCATCAGTACTCGTATACCAATAAATCGATTTGCATTCTATCATTAACAGAATTTTTTTTATAAAAAATGCATCGTGCATCAGTATTTGTGTACCAATAAATCGATTTGCATTCTCTAATTAACAAAGAAAAAGACACCCATCCTGTGTCAGTGCGTCTGTGACGACTAAATCGATTTGTATTCTACAATTTACAAACACGCAACCATCCTGCATCAGTACTTGAGTACCAGTAAATCGATTTGCGTTCTATAATTAACAAAAGAGTCTCATCCTGCATCATTACTCGAAAACCAATAAATCGATTTACATTCTATAATTAACACACAACCATCCTGCATCAGTACTTGAGTACCAATAAATCGATTTACATTCTGTGATTAACAAAAATACTTCCATCCTGTATCATGCAGTACTTGAGTACCAATAAATCGATTTGCATTCTGTAATTAACAAAAATACACCCATCATGCACCAGTATTTGTGTATTAATAAATCGATTTGCATTCTGTAATTAACAAAGCTACACCCATCCTGCATTAATTTAGTCTGTGCATGGCGTCCCGTGGAATAAAACCAATCATCTCTTTGATTGTATTAACGTTTGTTTATTGTAGCGGAAATAAATCTTTCTTCGGATTAACTCGCTGTTTGTTGTTCCGTACAGCTGTCTTTGGCAATGTTTTCCCATTCATAAGCGAGGAAATAGGTCTCCACGGGAGTCTACATACTTACGGTCCCGGGCTGTACGAAGAGACCGCGTACAGAAACGAGTCTTTTTAAAGGTGCGTTGTCACGTTGTGACTTTTCTTGCACTGGCACCGATGGCGCAGTAGTTAATTTCCCATATTCAAGACTGGTAGCAGTTGGGTTGATAATATATCCTACGGGTTCAACAAGGAGCGACGACAAAGCGCACAAACGAAAACAAAATGAGGGGAGATGTAAGGCCACTAAATAGACTTCCCAGACTCCACCCCTCCAAAATCAGCAATATTGCTGAGGACTTTATAATGGCGCCCAAAGCCAGCGCGGACACGAAAGCAAATAACCTAATCAGATAAAAAGACAATAATGAAAATACAGTTTACACCCAAGACGCAAAGATCATATTCACAAAAGCGTGTAGTTTAACAGCATGCAATTACGTTTATGGTATGTTAAAAGTTTTATGCGTAAGTTGGACCTTTAAGCTGGTTGTAAATATAAAAGTTAGATTCTGTCTGCGTCTCTGTTTTTGTCGTTCTGTCTCTCTGTTTGTCTCAGTCTCTGTCTGTCTCTCTCATCTGTATTTGTATGTCTGTCTGTCTGTCTGTCTGTCTGTCTGTCTCTCTCTCTCTCTCTCTCTCTCTCTCTCTCTCTCTCTCTCTCTCTCTCTCTCTCTCTCTCTCTCTCTCTCTCTCACACACACACACACACACACAGACACACACACAGACACACACATACACACAGACACACACACACACACACACACACACACACACACACACACACACACCATTTACAGCTTGTAGTAACATACCACAAATAATTACAATTACAGGTCGTGTGTGCTACACAAATCGTTATTATAAATCACGCAGTTGTAAGGTACCTCCAGCATAGTTCATCGGAGATCGTAATCTTTTATTAATTGAATCCTGGAGCTTTGATCTGAATATTATCTGTAAGTAGCTACCGATCGCCGCGAAACGCGTCTGACATTCCAGAGATATGTTAACTTGCAGGAAATACATTCCGCAACACGATTGTACCGTGCTGCGAGTGACGCTTCTCTACCGCACACGCTGGGATGGTTTGTAGCGTTATCGTCAAAGGAAGAACGTTCGTAAATATCAGTTAGTCTGAAGAATAGTCGGTATTTTTGTCCAAACTGTCAACAGAATAGTACAAACATTTTAAAGGCACATGAAGCAATTTTCAATTCTATTAGAAGTTTTGTTTCTTCCACAGTTGAACATTATGTTGTTTAATATTTGTCACACAAAATGTAAATGCAAAGCAAAATGGCTGAAGATTGTTGTTGTTTTTGTTGTTTGGACTTATTTTCGTGCTTATATCCAATTTAGATTCAAGCACGCTGTCCTGGGCACACATCTCAGCTATCAGAACTGTCTGCCCAGGACAGTGGGTTAGTGGTTAGGAAGAGAGAAGTCGGTGTAGTGGCCTTACACCTACCTACTGAGCCGTAAAAACTCGCTGCGGGTGGGAGCCGGTACCGGGATACGAACCAAGTATTTGCCAGCCTTATATCCGATGGCTTAACCACTACACCACCGAAGTCGGTGACTTTAGATTTGCAATCTTTCCCTTTATGTAGCCCTGTAGTAAAGCGCTTGCTTAATATGCAATGGGTTGTAGGATACATTTTGTAACCCGATCGTCCTCGGGATGAACAAGGGATTACCCCACCTTAATAACCATAGCCCCGCGACACATTGATTTATCAATCATCGGCTATTGGATGTCAAACATTTGGTAATTCTGACATAATGTCTCAGAGAGGAAACCCGCTACATTTTTTCATCAGTAGCAAGGGATGTTTTATAGGCACTATCCCACAGACAGGATACCACACACCACGACCTTTGATATACCAGTCATGGTGCATTGGCTAGAATGAGAAATAACCCAATGGACCCATCGATGGGGATCGATCCTAGACCGACCGTGCACGAAGTGAGCGTGTGTGTGTGTGCGTGTGTGTGTGTGTGTGTGTGTGTGTGTGTGTGTGTGTGTGTGTGTGTGTAAAAAGGTACACTTAAAAAAAAGTGCAATTTTAAGTCAAAACTGCCCTTTTTGTGAACCTGAAGAAGACGCCATGTTATTGTGTTATACTGCCTCGAGCAGGAAATTTAAGAAGGAAGGAATGAAATGTTTTATTTAACGACGCACTCAACACATTTTATTTACGGTTATATGGCGTCAGACATATGGTTAAGGACAACACAGAGAGGGGAAACCCGCTGTCGCCACTTCATGGGCTACTCTTTTCGATTAGCAGCAAGGGATCTTTTATATGCACATTTAAGAATGATACGGCCATGTAATTTATTTTGCAATGCATTTAAAAAATATATATATATATATATATATAAATAACTGAAATTGGCTAAAACAAACATGTTTTACGCACTCGTTGGAAATAACACGATTTGTTGTATCATACGATGATAAGAACTTGTCTATTGGCATCAACACCTCTGGAACCAATCGTTGTAAATCAATGACTTGTAAATAGTTGCAAAACTCGTTTATTTATTTTTCTTTGTTCATAAACTGTGAGAAACAGAGCTCTATACTGGAATTCATTAGCTATCGTTTAAATATCACACAGCTTGTTTAAAAATGTATCACTCGTGAGATATGTTTTTGAAAAGTCGTAAGTTAAATGTTATTTAATAGCCACTCAGGTCAGGTCATAGGTTTTAACGTACACGTTCAGAACAAGCGGTTGTAGCACACGCCTGTCATGGGCGCAGGTGTCGACTTTGGCCGGCTCCTCCGTCCAGAACAGGAAAAGGTTTGGGGTTGGGGGGGGGGGGGTTGGAGAGGGAGTCGCCAGCGCTGGCATGTGCAAGGGAGCACCAGCAGCCCGACCAGGGTCGGTAGCGGGCGAGGGTTGGTTTTGTTGCAATTGAATTTGCAAATATCCCGCAGGATTAAAGCCAAATAGAAAATGTTGCGTAATTTCTTGAAGGTAATTTTGACGCATAACTTAGAATGGTTCATCAAAATTGAAAATGGAGCTAACTGGTTGATTTGACTTGGCTGATCGAAAGGTAGCTCCTGTATAGCCACGCATCTAGTATACTATGTATATACCAATAGTGATGCTAATTGATTATTGCAGGTGTAAACACGTGACGGATATTGGGATCGGCTACGTCTCCACGATGACGTCACTGGTCAAGCTGTATCTACGCTGGTGCACGCAGGTCCGCGACTTTGGTCTACAACACCTATACTCCATGAGGAACCTCCGGGTTTTGTCTCTTGCAGGTAAACTGTACATTACTTAACATCACCGTGCTCCTGTGATTTCTCATGCAGTATATAAAATAAAATATAATTAAATAGAATTAAATAGAATTAAATTAAAATTAAAATTAAAATTAAAATTAAAATTAAAATTAATTAAATTAATTAAATTAAATTAAATTAAATTAAATTAAAAATTACAAACAAAACAAAACAAACACAAAACTAAATATAGCTACAGAAAGCACTGACAGTCCCCGAGCTACAATTTACCATATTTTACATTAAGAATGTGGCTTTTTCAAAACAAAATTGTCTTTCTTTTTGTGAATCTGTCTGTCAATTTAAGCGTTGCCAAGGAACGATCTGACATATCCAAATCATGCGAGGTATATATGCAAATGCACAGTTTCATTATTGCCATGGACGTCATTGTTGCTGTTAACGAAGAAGAAGGAAATGTTTTATTTAACGACGCAGTCAACACATTTTATTTACGGTTATATGGCGTCGGACATATGGTTAAGGACCACACAGATATTGAGAGGAAACCCGCTGTTGCCACTACATGGGCTACTCTTTTTTTTCGATTAGCAGCAAGGGATCTTTTATATGCACCATTCCATAGACAGGATAGCACATACTACGATTTTTGATGTACCAGTGGTGGTGCACTGGCTGGAGCGAGAAATAGACTTTGGAAAACGTCCAGTTTTGAGAGAATTCCGGTTTAGAGAGGGTCCAGTCTTGAGGCGTATATATATATATAAGCAAAAAACCAAAAACAAAAACAAAATAAAACAACGTAATGTTTCAAAGTCCTCGATTTTGACTGGTTGTGATTGATAGCAGTCGTGAACTTTGTTTTTAACGAATCTCAAACATGTTAGTGGATTCGATTTAGCCCCGGGACAGTATCGTTTACTCCAACGTTTGATAAGATTGCCAGATTGGTTTACCACATAAGCTTGTTTAAAGACGCCATTAACCTAAAATCCAAGAATGCCGCCATTCGCGAACCATTTTGAAGGAATACGATTGGCCCAGCCGACTAATCACGTTCACCAAGTTCCATGGCCTTTGGCAGTTGACTTAGTATTTAAAATACAAAATGGCCGCTGTGTGTAAATCGAACATTGCTGCTATACACGTGATCCTATGTAATTGTATTAAGCATGGATGAATTCGGCATACCTAAGAATATATATGTACACATTATTAATTGCCCATGAAATTAGTGCTCGAATCTAATTGGTCGATGGCCATTTCTTCTTTTTAGTTTTTTCTTGTTGTTGCTGTTATAAGGCATCGCAATATTTTAGTACATTTATGGCTCGTTATATTCATATTCAGGAACCTCGGTGGCGTCGTGGTTAGGACATCGGTCTACAGGCTGGTAGGTACTGGGTTCGGATCCCAGTCGAGGCATGGGATTTTTAATCCAGATACCGACTCCAAACCCTGAGTGAGTGCTCCGCAAGGCTCATTGGGTAGGTGTAAACCACTTGCACCGACCAGTGATCCATAACTGGTTCAACAAAGGCCATGGTTTGTGCTATCCTGCCTGTGGGAAGCGCAAATAAAAGATCCCTTGCTGCTAATCGGAAGAGTAGCCCATGTAATGGCGACAGCGGGTTTCCTCTCACAATATGTGGTCCTTAACCATATGTCTGACGCCATATAACCGTAAATAAAATGTGTTGAGTGCGTCGTTAAATAAAACACTTCTTTCTTTCATATTCAGAAAATTGAGGGTAGTTAATATGGTCTTCCAGAATTTTATAAAAATCCACTAGCCATGGGATCAGTTATTTTAAAAATGTACTAGCCATGATTAAAAATTCACTAGCCCTACTTTAATTTTAGGCCTATACAATTTAATTAATAGCTTAAAAATCCTTAGATTGGGGGTGGCAAAAGAGGGGGGGGGGGGGGCGCAGGACATTCATATTTACAAAATATGTAAATGCAGCATTTGACAAGGGTTTTTCCCCACTAGCCGTCGGCCTAGTATTGTAGTTATTTACTAGCCCAACACTGAATGAATATCACTCGCCATGGAAGTGGAGCTACCATAATCTAGAAGCTCTACTGAACAAAAACGAAACAGACCATCACTTGGCATAAGTGCCCCTATTAGGTAGTTATGGGTTAGAAATGTGTTGGAATATTTTGGACACTGCATTCCATGCATTTTGACCCAGTTTTAAACACCATTTCTCTTATTATCATCCATCTAAAAATTATAAAAATATATCCATTGATTTTCAAGATTTTAGTCACTGTAATATTACCCTCTGTACCCGCTAATGCTTCGTCAGATACCCTGACTCATTTCCGTAACAAACTGCACATGTTATTCATTTTAAATACTTCGTTACAAACAAAACATTATTCTGAATGTGTTTTTTCCAGGGTGTCATGTAATATTACCCTTCGTACCTTCTCTTGCTCTGGTAGAAACCCTGACTTACATATTAATTTTGAGCACTTCGTTACAAACACTAAATTATGCTAAATTTGTCTTTTCTAGGGTGTACTGAAATCAGCAGTAGCGGCCTGTATGGGTTAACTAGACTGTACAACCTGACCGAGCTCGAACTAACCAACTGTCCAAGTGCCTCCGGTGTCGTCTGCCAGTTCCTCAGAGAAAACATGAGACGATGCCTTGTGTTGGAGTAGATTCGGAACTTTCTTCACTTTGCGCTTTCTGGACATGAGGCGATGCCTTGTGTTGAAGTAGATTCGGAACTTTCTTCACTTTGCGCTTTCTGGACATGAGACGATGCCTTGTGTTGAAGTAGATTCGGAACTTTCTTCACTTTGCGCTTTCTGGACATGAGACGATGCCTTGTATTGAAGTAGATTCGGAACTTTCTTCACTTGGCGCTTTCTGGACATGAGACGATGCCTTGTGTTGGGGTAGATTCGGAACTATCTTCACGTGGCGCTTTGTAAACATGAGACGATGCCTTGTGTTGGAGTAGATTGGGAACTATCTTCACTTGGCGCTTTATCAACAAGATCATGAGACGATGCCTTGTGTTGTGTGTAGATTGGAAACTCTCTTCAAGTGGCGCGTTCTCAACAAGGACGACGACTCCTAGGACCTAGGCTGGTATAAGCTGTGCAGTCTCAGCATCCCGTGCACGAGTTCTGTCTTTCCCTCTTCCTTTTCTTCCTTTACTTATTACTGTTACCATTCAAATGTCCAGAAATTATGAAGACATACCTAAGCTTTTTAACGTTCTTAATGCCTTCACTATCAGATAGTGATACCTCGTGATGTAAAACAGTCATTTCCACAAACTGTCTCAGCCAAAGAAGACTTGCACCAATAGACGGACATCGATCAGCTTCTATTGTCAATGGAGCATTAAAAAAAAAAATGTGGGGGGGGGGGGGGGGGGGGGGGGAAGAAAGAAAGAAAGAAAGAAAGAAAAACGAAGAAGAAACCTGGTTGTGAATATATAGAGGAAGAAGAAAACGGTGCTGTTGATTTAAAAATAACTAAATTAATTTTGAAATATTCGAGACTTGGACACTATGGTCCGAATTTACAAAGCCTGTTTATGTCTTACACCCTTGAAACTACGTACATTTAAAATGCTTCAACACCAGCGTTTAAGAAGTCAGGCTTCATAAATACCGCCGTCATGGCATGTCATGATTCTCCCCAACCTTACATGTGTTACTTGTGTTGGTCGTCTTGAAACTACTGTGAAATCTTCTCTTTTTTTCCAGTGATGGTCTAAGTTCCGTGTTACTCGTGGACTAATGCAGTCAACGAATTTAAGAACACAACGGAAATATAATACATGTATAAATATAATGCGAATTTTTCAAGCCACGAAAAACGTAATCCCACGAAATTAAAGGATTTCACAGTATAAACAGCCATTTTGAAACACAGCTGGCGTAAACATTACTTCATTGTAAATATTTTGGTGATGCTCGTTCATTATTGGTAGTAAATCTTTAGGCAGAGATTAATTTTACTTGTAGAATGCAGGAAATTACATTTCATGACATCTAGTTTTCACAATTTTACGGGGGAACATACCCCTGAACACCCCTAGAAACTTTACTTAGCCCCCCTTGATCTCAGTCACCCCACCAATGTTTACTTGCTTCCGCCGTGCCTGAGTAACTGGCTATTTAACTCAAATACACTCTTCAATAATGAGCTGATGGCTGGATTGAGATGAAGTACGTAGGAGTGATTTCAGTTTCAAAGAAAAACGTCCATTCGTTCCAAGTTATTACCATGTTTCCACCCAGCTTACTATAAAAGATTCCAGTTTTTCCAGATTTTCCAGATTACCTAATTAATATTCTACCCTTGAGCCAGATGCACACAGGGGGTGGGGTGTACTTTATTTACGGTTATATAGTGTTAGACATATGGTTAAGGACCACACAGATACAGAGAGAGAGGAAACCCGCTGTTGCCACTTCATGGGCTACTCTTTTCGATTAGCAGCAAGGGATATTTTATATGAACCATCCCACAGACAGGGTAGTACATAACACGGCCTTTCAAATACCATTCGTAGTGCACTGGCTGGAACGAGAAATAGCCCAATGGACCTACCGACGGGGATCGATCCCGGACCGACCGCGCATCAAGCGAACGATTTACCAGTGGGCTATGTCCCGCCCCTTAGCCTAAATGAATTTAAAGGACAAAGCCGCGTTATTAAATGTAACTATTTAAATATATTATGCCATAATGTCCATATTTTTCAGAATCCCCATTGAGCTCTTTATAACCCACTTCAGTCCATCCATCCCACCCGTCTTGTAGGCCATTGTTATACTAGCGGATGGATGAACACTGAACACTACGGGCGTAAAGCAAAAAAAAAGGTCCTGCAGACGCTATAATTTACAAATATCATGTACACACTTTACAAAATAAGAAAAACTAGAAACATTTTTAGAGGCGGATCCAGAAAATATTTTGAGGGGGTGGGAGGTGGGGGACTAACGGGGAAAAGGGCACATGAATCATTTCGTCAAAAGGGCATCCAAATGAGGAAAAATTAAAACAGGAAAAAAATAGATGGGGTGGTGGTGGCAGGAGCATTTGAATATGTTTTGGCTTAAGTAGCGGGTGTTCTGCCGCCTCCCATTGATCCGCTTCTAATATTGCACATGTCAACATCCAGTAATAAACTGATCGTAACAAAGTGTTCGCTAACTGGATTTGATCCCGTCACAATTCGATATAAACTGAATCAAGGCCAGTTGGGGATTTCCATCGCACGCGCCGCTTACGTGTGTTTGGCGCGCTTTTATCTGGTTCCAGACGCCGATCCAAATGTGCAGTCGACATGTTCTGCCAAGGGCCCAGAACCGCCAGAGCAGACTATGAATAAATGATCAGTGTAGTGGGTACTTGCACTCCTGACATTTGATCATTACAAAGCAACACAAAGCAAAGGACATTATTTAATCATCGGCTAGTCGATGTTGGACATATGGTAATTACCAAACATGGTCTGTTAAGGTGTTAGACATGCAGTGCAGTCTGGGGTGTTAAGTATATTATATTTGCCATGTGTGAATCAGAGGCGGATTTAAGGGGTGGGGGCAGGGGCTCGGGCCCCCCTAAATTTTGCGATCGCCCTCCAAACCTCCCCCAAAGTTTCCTTGACATTCCGTCTCATTTCAATGGGGCCCCCTCTAAATGGATTTTCTGGATCCGCCACTGTGAGCTCTTATCAATTTGTGTATGTTAAACATACGGTAACTGTCAAATATGGACCATTAGATTGTCAAAACATATGGTAATTGCTAAACACGAGCTGTTGTATGTATATACCTATAATGATGGCGAAACATGGGCTTTTGTGTGTTACAGCATATGATATACATTTGCCAAACGTGAGCAGCTGTTAAGATATTAAATATATGGTAAATGTGAAATATGGGTTGTTAGATATTAAAACATAATGTGGTAAATGTCCAATCTGATTAAAATTAGCTCCACTGGTTAATAACTGGTAGACCAGTAGGGCTGATTTCAATCAGACTGGGTAAATCTCAAAGCTGTTAAATATTAAACACATTATGGGGTTTTACAAAAATGAAAGACACCCCCAAAAACTCAGCAAAAACCCCCAACAAAAAACCGAAAAAAACCCCGAGTGTATCAATGACGTAAAGGCTTTGGTCGATTTTAGCATCTTATCATTAAAATCATTAATGTATCATCAACTTTTAAGTAAGTCGACATCAGTTTTATTCGTAGGTTAACATGCAAAGTTAAACCCTGTGAAAAGCTTAATTTACTTTGGAACTACAGTCAATATTAATATTATAGCATTCAGACAAGCAGACATATCAGTATTTTGTAATAAGATAATAAATAATTAATAATAAATAAATAAATAAATAAATAAATAATAAGATAATAAATGGATGTCAAATAAACCATATTTCACAATTACCATATAATTTATAAATAATAAGATAATAAATCAAGATTCCAGGTGACATTGAAGTTTGTCTCGATAGAACTCGGGTATTAAAATTGGTGATAATGATGTCTAATCGTATGTATCATGGATCATGTATTATAGGATATAATATTATATATTATGTATAGGGGAATGTCCGAGTAACTCTCCATTCCTGAAAAAATAATGGAGACCAGACCCGCTACAGCCGAGTCCAATTACTTTTCAGGAATGGAGAGTTATGAGGATATTCCCCTACTTAAAATACACCGATAGATAATGACTTTATGTCTATCTATATATATCTATACAGTGGCGTATGAAGGTGCCAAAAGGGGGGAGGGGCCCACACTTTTATATTTACACTTTTACATTATTATAAAGCAAATATAAAGCAAAATATCTGAAAAGGTGTCAAGGGAGGGGGGGGCACACTTTTAACCCCCCCCCCCCCCCCCCGCTTCCTACCCCAGTGCTATATTTTTATTTATATTACTCTTAGAAATGGAAAGTTATGGAATCATCGCTTCATTATTGAAAAATAGGTGTATTTTAACATCATTTATTAAAACTAAAGTTTGTTATTACTGGCGTGTTATCTCTATTTCAGCGGTTATCATCAACTTCCTTTTGTTTTCATGTTTTAATACTTTATAACACAAACAAAATGAATGTGCTAAAATGGAGAATAGTAAAGTTTTATATGACGCAGATTAGAGAGTAGGCTTACAGGCACACGAAGTCCTAAAAAGTAAACTCGATATTGCACCTTTAAGACACTGTTTTGTAGCAGTACATTCCATATATCGGATCTGAGGTGATTGAATTTAGAATGTCTACGGTCAATCCGGCTAAGTCAGAATCATGAAAGATAATAAATCAAGATTCCAGATGACACTGAAGTTCGTCTCGATAGAACTCGGGTATTAAAACTGGTGATAATGAGGTCTGGTCGTATGTATCATGGATCGTAAGAAATAATGGTGTGGTGCCTTAACCTGCCCTAGCCTCGAAAGGTTCAGGCACGTCCCCAGTGTGCCCTGTCTCAGTAATAGTGGTTCCCAGTGTGCCCAGTCTCAGTAATAGTGGTTCCCAGTCAATCTAATTAAAATTAGCTCCACTATTACATGTGGATCTAACACCAGCCAGTTGGAGCTCATGTCCACCAATCAAAACCTTACTTGCAGAATCCTGCCAGTGATTTAAAACTAACAACACTGCGTAGTCCCCAATGTCCAGGTAACATTTCGTCTGTAAATAATAATTTAAATATTGACCAATCACACTTCGCCTTTTATAACGTTATTTGGGAGCATACAAATTCTAAAAAATATCGGGCGAGTCTATTTTAGTGGCCACAGTACAGCGAACCATACCAATACGTACGGGGTGGGTTATCAGTCTCCAATTTTACATTAAAATTTATTTATTTATTTATAAAAAAACCAAACTAAATCAGTCTTCAGTTTTACATTACAAATTATTTATTTTATAAAATAAAACATGTTTTAAGGCACACGAAACATATCGTATACCCTCAGGATAATTCGGAATCTTTTCAAATTATTTTTAAATCACTGGCAGGATTCTGCAAGTAAGGTTTTGATTGGTGGACATGAGCTCCAACTGGCTGCTGTTAGATCCACATGTAATAGTGGAGCTAATTTTAATTAGATTGGTTCCCAGTGTGCCCAGTCTCAGTAATAGTTGTGCCCAGTGTGCCCAGTCTCAGTAATAGTGGTGCCCAGTGTGCCCAGTCTCAGTAATAGTGGTGCCCAGTCTCAGTAATAGTGGTTCCCAGTGTGCCCTGTCTCAGTAATAGTGGTGCCCAGTGTGCCCAGTCTCAGTAATAGTGGTGCCCAGTGTGCCCAGTCTCAGTAATAGTGGTTCCCAGTGTGCCCAGTCTCAGTAATAGTGGTGCCCAGTCTCAGTAATAGTGGTGCCCAGTGTGTCCAGTCTCAGTAATAGTGGTGCCCAGTCTCAGTAATAGTGGTTCCCAGTGTGCCCAGTCTCAGTAATAGTGGTGCCCAGTGTGTCCAGTCTCAGTAATAGTGGTTCCCAGTGTGCCCAGTCTCAGTAATAGTGGTTCCCAGTGTGCCCAGTCTCAGTAATAGTGGTGCCCAGTGTGTCCAGTCTCAGTAATAGTGGTTCCCAGTGTGCCCAGTCTCAGTAATAGTGGTGCCCAGTGTGCCTAGTCTCAGTAATAGTGGTGCCCAGTGTGCCCAGTCTCAGTAATAGTGGTGCCCAGTCTCAGTAATAGTGGTGCCCAGTGTACCCAGTCTCAGTAATAGTGGTGCCTAGTGTGCCCAGTCTCAGTAATAGTGGTGCCCAGTGTGCCCAGTCTCAGTAATAGTGGTGCCTAGTGTGCCCAGTCTCAGTAATAGTGGTGCCCAGTGTGCCCAGTCTCAGTAATAGTGGTGCCTAGTGTGCCCAGTCTCAGTAATAGTGGTGCCCAGTGTGCCCTGTCTCAGTAATAGTGGTGCCCAGTCTCAGTAATAGTGGTGCCCAGTGTGCCCAGTCTCAGTAATAGTGGTGCCCAGTGTGCCCAGTCTCAGTAATAGTGGTGCCCAGTCTCAGTAATAGTGGTGCCCAGTGTGCCCTGTCTCAGTAATAGTGGTGCCCAGTGTGCCCAGTCTCAGTAATAGTGGTGCCCAGTGTACCCAGTCTCAGTAATAGTGGTGCCCAGTGTGCCCAGTCTCAGTAATAGTGGTGCCCAGTGTGCCCAGTCTCAGTAATAGTGGTGCCCAGTGTGCCCAGTCTCAGTAATAGTGGTGCCCAGTGTACCCAGTCTCAGTAATAGTGGTGCCCAGTGTACCCAGTCTCAGTAATAGTGGTGCCCAGTGTGCCCAGTCTCAGTAATAGTGGTGCCCAGTGTGCCCAGTCTCAGTAATAGTGGTGCCCAGTGTGCCCTGTCTCAGTAATAGTGGTTAACAGTGTGCCCAGTCTCAGTAATAGTGGTGCCCAGTCTCAGTAATAGTGGTGCCCAGTGTGCCCAGTCTCAGTAATAGTGGTGCCCAGTGTGCCCTGTCTCAGTAATAGTGGTTAACAGTTACGATAGAGTTAAACGTTCCTTTTATGAGCAGTAAATTACAGGACATTATACAGTGATGAAACACGAAACCTGGAAATAGGAAATGACACAGCAGAAATAATAATAATAATGATATAATTAGTTTTGATGGATTACAAAAAAACAAAAAACAACCAACATTACAATAACTAAATTTTTAAAATAAATAAAGTCCAAAGAATACTCCCCAGGGCCTCGTTCCACGAAGCGATCTTAGCTCTAAGATCAACTTGCGTGCATAGGGTAGCTATGCGCCTAAGATAATCTTAGGGCTAAGGTTGCTTCATGGAACGGGACCCAGATGTTTAGAAAATACTTCTTCCACAAGAAAGACAATTGCAAACGCCATCATTTTTTAGTTCCAGTAAAATAATATTGGCCTCTGGGGCGTAGCCAGAGAGGAAAAAAACGTCGAGGCAAACCCAGACCTGTAAAATAGATATCATTGTCATGGTAAAAATTAAATAAATCTGGGGAAATTCCAGTCGAGGCAAGCTGGCTACCCCATTGGGCCTACATTCAGTGACAGATCCAGGATGTTAATGCGTGGGGTGCAGCTTGAACAACGCACTTGCTAGCTATAGGGCATCAAATGTTCGTATTCTAGGTTAATTAATGCACTAGCAGCGGCTTAGAATGAGATGCACCCACCCCTTCCCCCGGGACTGTAATTTGGACCCACCACTGACATTACTGAATTTGTAAAACAAAATACAGGGTTTACTATTATTTGACAGTAGTGTTTTAAATGTTGTGTCTTTGTTTGTTGTGGTGTGATTTGAATGAGACAGCGTGGGTCCGATGTCTTTTCTTTTTTGGTTTTAGTTGATAGAAAACTGACAGGCCTATAACCTCAAAATGGCTTCCATATCTTGATGCTAATGTATTACAACATTCCTACCTTTTCTATGGTCTTATGGAGGGAAATTCTGTTCTTAAATGTCTTCAGTTGTACCGATTAATTATTTAATACATTAATAGACAAGGACGGAGGAGCCGGTGAAGGTCGACACCTACGCCCATGACAGGCGTGTGCGATCAATAAATAATAAATAAATGAATGAATGAAAGAAAGAACGGATGAATGAATGAATGACATGCGACGCAGATGGTCATTCAGACTGCATGGTTATAGAAAAATAGTTTAAAGTTTGTTTTTGTTTAACGACATAATACCAATAAATAAACGTAGCCTACGGAATTACGGTGTAACCATGGTAACGTCCATTTAAAGGTGGACCTTTATTATTGATATGTGTTAAGCACATTACTTGTAAATCATGCCCAATGCATCGACTAATGGCGTAACGTAAAATATCCCCCATCATTCTGTCATTCCATAAATGACCGTTGTGATATTCAAGGTGTATAAAAATTATGTTTAATGTATTTTGAAATGCCATTGATTTGTACTGCGTAGCAAAGTAACACGCACTGTGTATGTTGTAGTAAACCAACGGAGATTGGCAGGTGTAGGGATGTCATTTCTTTTAGTATTTCTCAGAGGCGGATCGGGGTGGGGGGGGGGGACAGGGGCCCGCCCCCCTAAATTTTGCGACAGTTATAATTTTATTATATATTAATGAAGGGGGGGGGAGGCGATCCCCCTCCAAACCTCCCCCAAAGTTTCCTTGGCATTCCGCCTTATGTCATTAGCCCCCCACCCAACCCCCTCCAAATGGATTTTCTGGATCCGCTACTGTTCACCTAAGTAATTTAACTTACGAGGTCATACATACTGACACGAAGTCGAAGGGGTTAAAAAATCAGTATATTTTTTTGTTTATGAATATCATACTAATAACGATAGGGTTTCAAAAAGTGCAAAACAAGTAAAGACTGAAAAAAAAGAAGTTTTAGTGACCCGAAGTTTACATAATTTAAGGGGAAATCCGGGTTTTGAACAGCAGTGGGGAAGGCAAATAAATTGCGCACTTTTATATATTTGACAAGTCCAATCTGTAAGGACCCGTATACCGTGCTTATGCGGATTAAAATGTTATTATTTGTAAACATACTTGAATGTTCGACTGCACGTGTTTAAAACTGTATTAATATTTCTGTTGTTAAACCTAACATTTGTTTTTCTATTCCGAATGCACTACGGTCGTTGGAATACTAATTTCAGTTTTGTCAAATGTTGTTAGCCTAAATAATTTGTTTCATTTGAGTTTATTTATTTTGATGTTTTAAAAAATGTATAATAAAAATTCAAGAAATCTCTAATCAAAAATGAGATATTAGTAAATTTTAAAGATTTATGATTTTTTTCCCCTAAACTTTATATTATAAAAAGTTGTGTTTTTATTACTTATGTATGAAAATATGTGTGAATCCAGATATATGTCTAGTTTGGACGCCACAGACAATGAAACTACTCGTGAGTGTAATTTATGCGGTGATACTAACGAGCTCCACCCATATCGATGTCCGTTTGTTAAAGGTTTATGTAAAAACATGTTGGTATATCATTCTGTTTGTTTGTTTGTTTATTTATATATTTCAGAATAAATTACATAACCTTGTGGTGGTTGTTCTTTTTATTTAATCATTCAATAGCACGTTTGTAAAGTGTGTGTGCGCGCGCGCGCGTGTGCGTCTGTGTGTGTGCACGTGCGTGTAGGTGTGTAAAGTGTGTGTGTGTGAGAGAGAGAGAGCATGCATGTGTGTCGTTTTGTGTTCGCGAACTTGGGTGTATGTTTAGTAAAGGTCGTGGTATGTACTGTCCTGTCCTATTTGTGGAAACCTTGTTACAGCTATTCAGATGTAGTCAAAACATTGTATGTAGCTGCGACTCTTAGTCTAGAATATTAAAGAAGAAACATGCTGCCACCATAGAGGCTACTCTGGTTCGTGTGTAGGAAGTTTAGCAGGGCAGAGTCTAGACAGTAATGAGCAAAGGTTTATAAGGGGATCGAGACATGCTTCCCCAGAAAATGTATTAAAAAAAAAAAAAAAATATTCAGCAGGGAGGGGTTTCGATCCCTGCACACGCTCCTGGTTTATGTTCTTTCCCAAAGACATGACAATACATACCACGAAGTTTGGTATTGCAGTCCTTACGCACTGGATGCAAAAGCAAATATTCTGATGGATCCGCGAGTGGGTTTGATCTTATGACCCGTGGCATTTCAGGTGAGCACGCTAGCTAACAACAAGGTCATATATATAATATTTCGACAATAAAGCCAAAACTGACTACTAGGTAGCAATATATCAAATAACATCTCAGCGGGTCAAAGTTCGAAGTGCCCTTTAAAAACTGAATGTTGCACAAAACAAGACCACAAGTCATGCCATTGGTAATAAATGTGACAGTGTTTGTGGTAATAAAATGCTCTTTTATCTGGCAAGTAAATTTCTGAAATTTAAATTGAATTAGCATCAATGTACCAGTTACTATTGAAAGAAATGTTTTATTTAACGACGCACTCAACACATTTTATTTACGGTTATATGGCGTCAGACATATGATTGAGGACCACACAGATATTGAGAGAGGGAATTCGTTGTCGCCACTTCATGGACTACTCTTTTCGATTAGCAGCAAGGGATCTTTTATATGCACCATCCCACAGACAGGATCCTTTGGCATACCAGTCGTGGTGCACTGGCTGGAACGAGAAATAGCTACGTCCCGCCCCCAGTTACTATTGCGCTTGAAACAAAAAGTTCGTTTCGTTTAACACCACCGGATTTATTAATCATTGGCTATTGGATGTCAAACATTTGGTAATTCTAACATTTAGTCATACAGAGGAAACCCGCTACATTTTCTATTAGTAGCAAGGGATCTTTTATATGCGCCATCCCACAGACAGGATAACACATACCACGGCCTTTGATACACCAGTCGTGGTGCACTAGCTGGAACGAGAAATAGTCCAAAGGGCCCACCGACGGGGATCGACCCTAGACCGACGCTTTACCACAGGGGCTACAGGGGCCGTCCCCTTGTGCTTGAAACGTGCGGGGGTCCTGTTAATATTAGGATGGCAACTTTTGTGCGGAACTATAGGGTGGTCATGTGTGTATGTATATATATATGTCTATATGTGTGTATGTATATATATATGTCTATATGTGTGTCTGTATATATATATGTCTATATGTGTGTCTGTATATATATATGTCTATATGTGTGTCTGTATATATATATGTCTATATGTGTGTCTGTATATATATATGTCTATATGTGTGTCTGTATATATATATGTCTATATGTGTGTCTGTATATATATATGTCTATATGTGTGTCTGTATATATATATGTCTATATGTGTGTATGTATATATATATGTCTATATGTGTGTATGTATATATATATGTCTATATGTGTGTCTGTATATATATATGTCTATATGTGTGTATGTATATATATATGTCTATATGTGTGTCTGTATATATATATGTCTATATGTGTGTCTGTATATATATATGTCTATATGTGTGTCTGTATATATATATGTCTATATGTGTGTCTGTATATATATATGTCTATATGTGTGTCTGTATATATATATGTCTATATGTGTGTATGTATATATATATGTCTATATGTGTGTATGTATATATATATGTCTATATGTGTGTATGTATATATATATATGTCTATATGTGTGTCTGTATATATATATGTCTATATGTGTGTATGTATATATATATGTCTATATGTGTGTCTGTATATATATATGTCTATATGTGTGTCTGTATATATATATGTCTATATGTGTGTATGTATATATATATGTCTATATGTGTGTATGTATATATATATGTCTATATGTGTGTCTGTATATATATATGTCTATATGTGTGTCTGTATATATATATGTCTATATGTGTGTATGTATATATATATGTCTATATGTGTGTCTGTATATATATATGTCTATATGTGTGTCTGTATATATATATATGTCTATATGTGTGTCTGTATATATATATATGTCTATATGTGTGTCTGTATATATATATGTCTATATGTGTGTCTGTATATATATATGTCTATATGTGTGTCTGTATATATATATGTCTATATGTGTGTCTGTATATATATATGTCTATATGTGTGTCTGTATATATATATGTCTATATGTGTGTCTGTATATATATATGTCTATATGTGTGTCTGTATATATATATGTCTATATGTGTGTATGTATATATATATGTCTATATGTGTGTCTGTATATATATATGTCTATATGTGTGTCTGTATATATATATGTCTATATGTGTGTCTGTATATATATATATGTCTATATGTGTGTCTGTATATATATATGTCTATATGTGTGTCTGTATATATATATGTCTATATGTGTGTCTGTATATATATATGTCTATATGTGTGTCTGTATATATATATATGTCTATATGTGTCTGTATATATATATGTCTATATGTGTGTCTGTATATATATATGTCTATATGTGTGTCTGTATATATATATGTCTATATGTGTGTCTGTATATATATATGTCTATATGTGTGTCTGTATATATATATGTCTATATGTGTGTCTGTATATATATATGTCTATATGTGTGTCTGTATATATATATGTCTATATGTGTGTCTGTATATATATATGTCTATATGTGTGTATGTATATATATATGTCTATATGTGTGTCTGTATATATATATGTCTATATGTGTGTCTGTATATATATATGTCTATATGTGTGTATGTGTATATATATGTCTATATGTGTGTATGTATATATATATGTCTATATGTGTGTATGTATATATATATGTCTATATGTGTGTCTGTATATATATATGTCTATATGTGTGTCTGTATATATATATGTCTATATGTGTGTATGTATATATATATGTCTATATGTGTGTCTGTATATATATATGTCTATATGTGTGTATGTATATATATATGTCTATATGTGTGTCTGTATATATATATGTCTATATGTGTGTATGTATATATATATGTCTATATGTGTGTCTGTATATATATATGTCTATATGTGTGTATGTATATATATATGTCTATATGTGTGTCTGTATATATATATGTCTATATGTGTGTATGTATATATATATGTCTATATGTGTGTATGTATATATATATGTCTATATGTGTGTATGTATATATATATGTCTATATGTGTGTATGTATATATATATGTCTATATGTGTGTCTGTATATATATATGTCTATATGTGTGTATGTATATATATATGTCTATATGTGTGTCTGTATATATATATGTCTATATGTGTGTCTGTATATATATATGTCTATATGTGTGTATGTATATATATATGTCTATATGTGTGTCTGTATATATATATGTCTATATGTGTGTATGTATATATATATGTCTATATGTGTGTCTGTATATATATATGTCTATATGTGTGTCTGTATATATATATGTCTATATGTGTGTCTGTATATATATATGTCTATATGTGTGTCTGTATATATATATGTCTATATGTGTGTCTGTATATATATATGTCTATATGTGTGTCTGTATATATATATGTCTATATGTGTGTCTGTATATATATATGTCTATATGTGTGTCTGTATATATATATGTCTATATGTGTGTCTGTATATATATATGTCTATATGTGTGTATGTATATATATATGTCTATATGTGTGTATGTATATATATATGTCTATATGTGTGTATGTATATATATATGTCTATATGTGTGTCTGTATATATATATGTCTATATGTGTGTCTGTATATATATATGTCTATATGTGTGTCTGTATATATATATGTCTATATGTGTGTCTGTATATATATATGTCTATATGTGTGTCTGTATATATATATGTCTATATGTGTGTCTGTATATATATATGTCTATATGTGTGTCTGTATATATATATGTCTATATGTGTGTCTGTATATATATATGTCTATATGTGTGTCTGTATATATATATGTCTATATGTGTGTCTGTATATATATATGTCTATATGTGTGTCTGTATATATATATGTCTATATGTGTGTCTGTATATATATATGTCTATATGTGTGTCTGTATATATATATGTCTATATGTGTGTCTGTATATATATATGTCTATATGTGTGTATGTATATATATATGTCTATATGTGTGTCTGTATATATATATGTCTATATGTGTGTATGTATATATATATGTCTATATGTGTGTCTGTATATATATATGTCTATATGTGTGTATGTATATATATATGTCTATATGTGTGTCTGTATATATATATGTCTATATGTGTGTCTGTATATATATATGTCTATATGTGTCTGTATATATATATGTCTATATGTGTGTCTGTATATATATATGTCTATATGTGTGTCTGTATATATATATGTCTATATGTGTATGTATATATATATGTCTATATGTGTGTCTGTATATATATATGTCTATATGTGTGTCTGTATATATATATGTCTATATGTGTGTCTGTATATATATATGTCTATATGTGTGTCTGTATATATATATGTCTATATGTGTGTGTATATATATATGTCTATATGTATGTCTATATGTGTGTCTGTATATATATATGTCTATATGTGTGTCTGTATATATATATGTCTATATGTGTGTCTGTATATATATATGTCTATATGTGTGTCTGTATATATATATGTCTATATGTGTGTATGTATATATATATGTCTATATGTGTGTCTGTATATATATATGTCTATATGTGTGTCTGTATATATATATGTCTATATGTGTGTATGTATATATATATGTCTATATGTGTGTCTGTATATATATATGTCTATATGTGTGTCTGTATATATATATGTCTATATGTGTGTATGTATATATATATGTCTATATGTGTGTATGTATATATATATGTCTATATGTGTGTCTGTATATATATATGTCTATATGTGTGTCTGTATATATATATGTCTATATGTGTGTATGTATATATATATGTCTATATGTGTGTCTGTATATATATATGTCTATATGTGTGTCTGTATATATATATGTCTATATGTGTGTATGTATATATATATGTCTATATGTGTGTCTGTATATATATATGTCTATATGTGTGTCTGTATATATATATGTCTATATGTGTGTCTGTATATATATATGTCTATATGTGTGTCTGTATATATATATGTCTATATGTGTGTCTGTATATATATATGTCTATATGTGTGTATGTATATATATATGTCTATATGTGTGTCTGTATATATATATGTCTATATGTGTGTCTGTATATATATATGTCTATATGTGTGTATGTATATATATATGTCTATATGTGTGTCTGTATATATATATGTCTATATGTGTGTCTGTATATATATATGTCTATATGTGTGTCTGTATATATATATGTCTATATGTGTGTCTGTATATATATATGTCTATATGTGTGTCTGTATATATATATGTCTATATGTGTGTCTGTATATATATATGTCTATATGTGTGTCTGTATATATATATGTCTATATGTGTGTCTGTATATATATATGTCTATATGTGTGTCTGTATATATATATGTCTATATGTGTGTCTGTATATATATATGTCTATATGTGTGTCTGTATATATATATGTCTATATGTGTGTCTGTATATATATATGTCTATATGTGTGTCTGTATATATATATGTCTATATGTGTGTCTGTATATATATATGTCTATATGTGTGTCTGTATATATATATGTCTATATGTGTGTCTGTATATATATATGTCTATATGTGTGTCTGTATATATATATGTCTATATGTGTGTCTGTATATATATATGTCTATATGTGTGTATGTATATATATATGTCTATATGTGTGTCTGTATATATATATGTCTATATGTGTGTATGTATATATATATGTCTATATGTGTGTATGTATATATATATGTCTATATGTGTGTATGTATATATATATGTCTATATGTGTGTCTGTATATATATATGTCTATATGTGTGTCTGTATATATATATGTCTATATGTGTGTCTGTATATATATATGTCTATATGTGTGTCTGTATATATATATGTCTATATGTGTGTCTGTATATATATATGTCTATATGTGTGTCTGTATATATATATGTCTATATGTGTGTCTGTATATATATATGTCTATATGTGTGTCTGTATATATATATGTCTATATGTGTGTCTGTATATATATATGTCTATATGTGTGTCTGTATATATATATGTCTATATGTGTGTCTGTATATATATATGTCTATATGTGTGTCTGTATATATATATGTCTATATGTGTGTATGTATATATATATGTCTATATGTGTGTATGTATATATATATGTCTATATGTGTGTATGTATATATATATGTCTATATGTGTGTCTGTATATATATATGTCTATATGTGTGTATGTATATATATATGTCTATATGTGTGTATGTATATATATATGTCTATATGTGTGTCTGTATATATATATGTCTATATGTGTGTATGTATATATATATGTCTATATGTGTGTATGTATATATATATGTCTATATGTGTGTCTGTATATATATATGTCTATATGTGTGTCTGTATATATATATGTCTATATGTGTGTCTGTATATATATATATATATATATATATATATATATATATATCTATATTGTGTGTGTGTATGTGTGTGTGTGTGTGTGTGTGTGTGTGTGTGTGTGTGTGTGTGTGTTCACTGAATATATTATTTTTAGCCACGTATATTATTAATGTCGTCTTCGGGGTTTGATTTGGTGATATACACCCTTCAACCAGAAAAAGAAGCCCATGTCACGATATCAGGTTTTTTTTTTTTTTTTCGCGCGGTAGACCGGGTGTCGCAAATTTTTGGACTTTTAATAACCGTAGATTAAAAATGTGCTTCAGTGACGATAAACAAACATTAGTATGGTATGGGACAATTTTGGTGTGCTTCCATCAGAAAGCTGTTCAAACACAACTGTCGTGGGCACAACCTCTGACTTTGTCAGAGGGTTCTGTTCAAAACAGGCGACAAATTATTCAGGTCAGGTCAGAACAGCTGTTGTAGCACACGCCTGTCATGGGCGCAGGTGTCGACTTTCGCCGGCTCTTCCATCCTCGACAGGGAAGGGTTTGGGGTATGTGGGAGAGGGACTGGTTTTGGAGTTATTTGCAAATGTCCCGTAGGATTAAAGTCAAATAGAAAATATTGCGTAATTTTTTTGAAGGTAATTTTGATGCATAATTGAGAACGGGTTCATCGAAATTGAAAATGGAGCTAATGGGTTGATTTGACCGAAAGGTAACTCACAAAACATTCCTTTCCTTTGTTTTTTTAGCAGACAATGTGCTGGTACGGTCCCGTACATGTGTACCGATAAATCGATTCACATCACGTATCAGTTAAGACAACGACCCTGCACCAGTCTCAGACATGACGTCACCGGCCTCGGTGGCGCAGTGGCTAAGCCATCGGACTACAGGCTGGTAGGGTTCACAGCTCGGTACCGGCTCCAACCCAGCGCGAGTCCTTAAGGGCTCAATTGGTAGGTGTAAGGCCACTACATCCTCTTTTCTCTCAATAACCACTAACCAACAAGCAACTAACCCACTGTCGTGGACAGAAAGCCCAGATAGCTAAGGTGTGTGCCCAGGACAGCGTGCTTGAACCTTTATTTGGATATAAGCACAAAAATAAGTGGAAATGAAATGAACAAAGGCATGGCGTCATCTGCAGTAAAGCTAATTATGTCTTTCGTGGTATTAACCTTCTTCAATTGTGATGGAAATAAATCTTTCACGGGTAACAAAAATACCTGCACTTGATCTCGAGTGTCTTGGATGCGGAACAGAGTGATCTGAAGTGGCCTAGCGAGACAGGTGTTGTTGTCCTACGTGTTCTTTGTACAGTTAACCGGCCTCGGTGGTGTCGTTGGCTAAGCCATTGGACATAAGGCTGGTAGATACAGGGTTTGCAGCCCGGTACCGGCTCCCACCCAGTTTTAACAACTCATTGGGTAGGTGTAAGACCACTACACCCTCTTCTCTCTCAATAAACACTAACAACTAATCCACTGTCCTGGACAAACAGCCCAGATAGCTGAGGTGTGTGCCCAGGACAGCGTGCTTGAACCGTAATTGGATATAAGCACGAAATAAGTTGAAATGAAAATAAAATATACAGTTAGTTTATTTTGTTTAACGACACCACTAGAGCACATTGATGTATTAATCATCGGTTATTAGATGTCGAACAGTTGGTGATTCTGACATACAGTCTTAGAGAGGAAACTGGGTTTTTTCCCATTTGTAGCAAGGGGTCTTTTAAATGAACACTCCCACAGACAGAATAGCACATACCACGGCATTTGATATAACAGTCGTTGTACACTGGCTGGTACGAGAAATAGTCCAATGGATCCACCAACGGGGATCGATCCTAGACCGATGCGCATCAAGTCAAAACTTTACCATTGGGCTCGTAACCTTCCGAATTAGAAAGTAAATTGTTAGTTTCAGGAACAGCACATTACATTGATGCGCGGTTGGTCTGGGATCGATCCTCGTCAGTGGGCCCATTGGGTTATTTTTCGCTCCAGCCGTGGTTTGTGCTATCCTATCTATGGGATGGTGCATATAAAAGATCCCTTACTACTAACGAAAAACTGTAGCGGTTTTCCTCACGATATGTAAAAATTATCAAATGCTTGACATCCATTAATAAATCAATGTGTTGTAGTGGTGTCGTTAAACAAAACAAACTTCTTCTTTTTTAATGGGCAAAAGGTGCGTCTGTGGTACAGATCGATACATGACCGCGGCAAGACAGAACAGAACAGAACTTTATTTCTCCCAGGCCGTTACACAACGGCATATGGGGAATATGCAATAACAATATTTGACAGTGACAAGATGGGTTTTACAGGAGATAAATATATATATGTATACAGTACAATGCATATATGTAATAAATTCACAATGTAATATGCAATGGTATTAACACAGCTATGTATGGTGTGGAACAATCATCATACTGCACATACACAAAAATATACGCAAACACTCATACATATATACGTATACACATACACATACACATACATATATGCATACACACACATACATATACATACATATACGCATACAAACACACACATATATATATATATATATACACACACATCCATATACATCCATATATATATATATATATATATATATACTAAAGGCCAAAAGAGACTTTACCATTTTCAATTTTGAATTTAAGAAAAAATGAATTGTTTTTAAAAAGTAACTCAATCCAAAACACATAGCCCAAACACAATAATGTATGCAGAAAATTATACCCGCCCACTGCACGTTTTGGGTGGAACACACAGAAAACTAAAAAACTCGTGCACTATGAACAACAGCAATTGCACGTGCAATAAGGGTATAAAAACGGTTAGACTGCATGTCAGACATCCACACAGATAAAAAAAAACCCACCATAGGAATGCCACGACTGACACCAGAACAACGCGAGAGAGCCCTAGGTATGATACAGATGGGAGCCACTCATGCCCATATCGCCAGAACCTTTGGTTGTTCCCGTGTTACTGTTACAAACTTGATGCAACGCCACAGGCAAACAGGGCAGACATCAGACAGGCCAAGAACAGGCAGACCCAGGGTGACTTCGCCCCGTGATGACCGGTTCTTGCGTACCTTGCATCTACGAAATCGCTTCCTAACAGTGACGTCATCAGCAATGAATGCCTTAGGTCACAGGGTTAGTAGACAGACAGTGGCCAGGCGACTCAGGACTCATGGAATAAGGGCTTACAGACCATATAGAGGACACTTACTGACACCACAACATCGTCGTTTGAGATTGACATGGGCTAGGACTGTACGACGTTGGCAGCGACGTGATTGGCTGCGGGTTCTTTTCACTGATGAAAGCCGGTTCTGTTTGTTCAGAGTTGATGGAAGACAGCGTGTGTACCGCCGTAGGGGAGAACGAGTGGCGGCTTCTTGCGTTCAGGAGGTCGTGCCATATGGTGGAGGGAGTGTCATGGTGTGGGGAGGTATCTGTGCACAGGAAAGGACACCACTGGTCATCGTTCACGGAAACTTGACAGCTCAACGTTACAGGGATGACATTCTTCGTCCAACTGCAATACTATTTCTCCAACGGCAGCCACGTGGTGTCATTTTTCAGCAAGACAACGCCAGACCTCATACAGCCAGAATCGTACAGAACTTCCTTAGAGCCAACAACGTAAACGTATTGCCGTGGCCTGCACGCTCCCCAGACATGTCCCCCATAGAACACCTCTGGGATGTTTTGGATCGCCGTGTTCGACAACGACCACACCCTCCAGCCAACCAACAGGAAATGATCCAGGCCCTTCAAGAAGAATGGCAACGCGTCCCACGTGACCTCATCAGACGACTGATTTTTTCTATGCGTCGGAAAATTATTGCTTGTATTGGGGCAATGGGTGGTCACACACGCTATTAATGTGACTTGTTATTGGACTTGAGTGATTGTCTGTATGCTTTGCATGTCGTCCATGAAGTTGAAAGCTCGATTTGTGTACACCACCTCGCTTTGGGAAAATGTTAATGTTGACATATTGATCTAGTCAATATATTTGACCTCATGCGACTATCTTTTGTTGTTTTTACACCAGAGTGATTTAAAACTATGGAAAAGTTTCTTTATATATATATAACACAAAATTACATTAAAAAAATAATAATAATAAAACTGCTACCAACAGTTCAGTTATTTAATAACACATTAATGTTTAGAGCACATTTATTTATTATTATTATTATTATATATATATATATATATATATATATATATATATATATATATTTACATATTCGTAAACAAATAGATAATGGCAATAATGGATAGTGTATATATTTTCATTTGTAGGCAGCTGTAGTTTTAGGGTTCATGGAATTTGTCAATAATTTCTTTTATTTATCTATATATACTACTCAAAAGAATTTAAGGGTCAGACGATATTTTCGACATTATTTTCTAAATGTCAATTATATTAGCTAGACCATAATGTCACGCATGGTATTGTTCTATTTTGACGAAAGTGGGTCTAAGCAACCCATAAATGAATTAAAATCCACTGTCATTGACACTGTCGACTAGTTCTAATGGCGAAAACATGCTTACATTTGCACGTAAATTAGGGCGAAAGCGAAAGGTCTGCTAAGTGCCCATAACTTGCTTTTTCACAAAGTGCTTCATTTGTACGCTTTGCGTGTGTATTCCATGTTCCCAATGCTGAATTTCCGTATAATTGGAGCTTGCGTTCGTGTACAGTGCACACTCCAAATTCGACAATGGTACGACGTCAACTGACTATCGAAGATCGAGGAAGGGCTATTGCTTGGCTTCAGGATGGCAATACGCAAAGAAATGTTGCTCTGAGATTTGGTGTCAGTCAGAGTGTCGTTGGCCGACTGTGGCAACGGTACCAAGCAACGAATTCTGTTCGAAATCGTCCACGTTCGGGAAGACCCCGAAGCACTACAAATAGAGAGGACCGCTACATCACCAATATGGCTCTACGTCAACGCACAACCACTGCACGCCGATTACGTGACACTCTGCGGACTGCGACTGGAACTCGAGTGTCTGATCAAACCATACGCAATCGTCTGGGAGCCAATAATCTACGCTGCCGTCGCCAGGCTGTTCGACCACCACTCCTACCACGTCACAGAACGGCCAGACGTCACTGGTGCACACGTCATCTGCGGTGGCAACGTGTTCAGTGGGGTCGAGTGATGTTCACTGATGAGTCCAGGTTTAGTCTCCAGTTCAACGACGGTCGGGTTCGTGTCTAAAGACGTCCTGGGGAGCGCTTCGCTGACGTTAACGTTAGACAACGTCACCGGTTCGGTGGTGGCAGCGTCATGGTGTGAGGCGGCATCTCTACCCACCACAGGACCCCCCTCTATGTGGTGGATGGCAATCTGAATGGAATCCGCTATCTGAATGAGATTATCCGGCCGTTGGTTCTCCCAGGCCTTCAACAGATTGGCGGCGGGGCAGCTCTGCAGGATGACAATGCCAGACCCCACCGCGCCAGGGTGGTAACGGACTTTCTCAGACAACAAGGTATCGCCAGGATGGATTGGCCAGCATATTCGCCTGACTTGGCCCCAATAGAGAACGCCTGGGACGAATTAGGCAGGAGAGTTCGGGATAACCATGCCCCTCCGGCCAACCTTCATGATCTGGGTCAACTTCTTATGGCAGAGTGGCAGGCCATTCCCCAAGAGTTCTTCAGACGTCTGATCAACAGCATGAGGCAACGATGTGTCGAGTGTATTCGCACCAGGGTGGATTCACACACTATTAAACGAATGTTCTAATGTGTAAAATCCATGTTTGACAACCTTCAACTTTGACACCATGTCATGTGACTTTCTTGTATACAGTGACGTTTATTTGTGGTTTTTTGTAAATATGGAACAATAAATAAAAATTTTTAGTGTAGTTTACATCATCAATCTAATACACTCTGAAACTTATTTGGTTATAAATTTTTGACCCTTAAATTCTTTTGAGTAGTAGAGACTCTCTTCAAACTAAGGTGTGGAATTACGTACACTAATGGTCATGGGTTTTCGACCTGACCTCGACTTGACCGAGGTCACCTTTATAATGATAACTCTGACTCGGTGGTAAAGTGATCGCTTGTTTAAATACCTAGTGCAGGTTTGAGATTTTTTTAATTAAAAAAAACAGAGGAAAAAAAGAGGAAAGTTTGTTTTGTTTAACGACATCACTAGAGCACATTGATTTATTAATCATCGGCTATTGGATGGCCATTTTGACACAGTCATAGAGGAAACCCAGTACATTTTCCCATTAGTAGCAAGGGATCTTTTGTATGCACCATCCCACATACAGGATAGCACATACCACGGCCTTTGATATACCAGTCGTGGTTCACTGACTGGAACGAGAAATAGTTTTTCGAACTAGTTATGGAAGTGGCAATGATCCTACATACGAAGTGAGAAAAATAATACATATCGCCCTAAGGACTGCCAGTCCTACAGACGAAGTAAGAATAATTTATCATCCTGTGAAGTGACGTCGTCTTAAAACATAGTAAATGACATTGATTTATGGTCGGTTGAGTGCTCGCTTGAGGTGCATGCGTCGCAGGATCGAACCACCTTGATGCATCCATTCAGCTGATTGTTTTTTTCTCGTTCCAACCAGTACACCACAACTGGACAAAGGCCGTGGTATGTGTTTTCCTGTCTGTAGGAAAATGCATATAAAAAATCCATTGCTGCATTAAAAAAAAATGTAGCGGGTTTTCTCTATATACCAAATGTTTGACATCCAGTAGTCGATGACTGATTAATCAATGTGCTCTAGTGGTGTCGTGAAACAAAACAAACTTCGATAAACAGTTCATAACATGGGAGGGGATACTGTGCGCCAAGTTTCATGCGTTTAACCAAAAGTGAACAGTTCAGACAGTGTTAGCTGTCCCACTACTAGATCGTGTTTAGATTGTGTGTCATAATAATGAATGAATGAATGAATGAATGAATGAATGAATGAATGAATGAATGAATGAAAGATAGAAATAAAGAAATGTTTTATTCAACTACACAATTAACACATTTTATTTACGGTTATATGGTGTTAGACATATGGTAAGGACTACACAGATATTGAGAGAGGAAACCCGCTGTCCCCACTTCATGGGCTACTCTTTTCGATTAGCAGCAAGGGATCTTTCATATGCACCATCCCACATACAGGATAGCACATACCACGGCCTTGTGGAGCACTGGCTGGAACGAGAAATAGCCCAATGGGTCTACCGACGGGGATCGATTCTAGACCGACCGCGCATGAAGCGAACGCTTTACCACTGGTGTGTCATAATGAATGAATGAATGAATGGATCGTTGAAGCGGATGAATGAATGGACGGATGGAGAGATGGACACAAAACAAATATCGGCTTTTACACTGCCGAATATTACTTAGGTCAGCGGCTTTTTTTCTGAATTAGAAAGAGGTTTTGATTTGTTTAACGACAGTACTAGAGCACATTGATTTATTAATCATCGGCTGTTGGATTAGTAATTCTGATAGATATAGCCTTAGACAGGAAACCTTATATTGTTTTTCATTTGTAGCAAGGGGTCTTGTAAATGAACACTCCCACAGACTGAATATCAAATACCACGACATTTGATATACCAGTCGTGGTGCACTGGCTGGAACGAGAACATATCCCAATGGACCCACCAACGGGGATCAGTTCTAGACCGAAGCGCATCAAGTGAAAACTTTACCACTGGGCTCGTAACCCTCGAATTAGAAAGCAAATTGTTAATTTTGGGAACAGCACATTACATTAGGAGTTCTTATATACTGCCGACAGAAGATATACATTTGATCTTATATTTATTAACTAGTTTTTTAATAGGCAAAAAAAAAAAAGTGTAAAGCGCTCGCTTGATGCGCAGTTGGTCTGGGATCGATCCCCGTCTATGGGCGCATTTGGGCTATTTCTCGTTCAGCCAGTGCACCACGACTGGTATATCAAAGGCCGTAGTATGTGCTATCCTATCTATGGGTTAGTGCATATTAAAAATCCCTTGTTACTATTGGAAAAATGCAGCGGGTTTCCTCTCTAAGACTATGTAAAAAGTACCAAATATTTGATATCCAATAGCCGATCAGTCAAAACCTTACTTGCAAAATCATGCCAGTGATTTGATGATGATGATAACTAGTTTAACGTGCCCATATACCACTAGGGTTTCGAACACGCCCATCCCGAGTCTGACCTCCGATAAGATGTGTGTGTGTGTGGGGGGGGGGGGGGGGGTAGTGTTGAAAATGGGCAGAATTTTGAAAATAGCAATTAGTAAAAAGTTAATAGAATAAACAAATTTAAAAATTACAAGCCAAAAATAAAAAGAATTGACTGCTCGGCCGAATATTTATATAATTTGGAGCATTTTAGAAGGACAGTCCAAAAATAAATAAGAGAAAGAAGAGAGGATCGGACTATTTAATAATATTTAAAAAAAAGAAGAGTAATTTCGACATAAAATTTTGAACGAAAGTCTAAATGTTTAAAGTCCGATATATATGTCCACGTGAGTGGCCTCGTTAAGGCCGTTGGAGGTTGGTCTACGGCGAACCGATGAGCGGAGAGCCGGCAAAGGCGGGGATGAAGTGCTTCCATCTCTGGTCGGCGAGGATGGTTATGACACTCCGGTAGTCGTTGCCGAAAAGGGCCTTGACGATCCTGTGGATGGTGTGGCTATCCATCTCTCTAACCAGGACCGCTTGTCGGTAGACTCCTTCTCGGCGCTGAGTTAGTACCAACCCCGTCTTGCCGGCTGTAGATTTGATGGTGGGTAGTTCGTAAGCGCTTCCATCAGGCAGTTGTTTCAGTTCTGGTTTCACTAGTTCGCCCATCAGGGATGCCGGATCCGAGGTGTCCCCCTGCACGAACTTCAGGAAGCCGGACCTGATTTTCCCGATCTGAACTTTCCAGACGGCTTCGGAGGGGGGCGGTGGTTGTGAAGGTGGAGGCCAGGCCTTGTCAGGTTGGTCGCTCGGCTGAGCGACGGCCTTCCTCTTTCCAACGGCGGCTGATCGGGCCGGTGGCTTGACGACTGGCAGTACCGGGGATACCGACCAGTTCTGTCTGGGCCACACGTAGTGGTCGGCGATGGAGGGCCTTTACGGGGCGTCTCACACACCGCGGTGTTGAGTCTGTCTCTCTGGGTGGTCGACGATTCCGGCGTAGCAGGTTTCCTCGACTCAGGCTGGGCTGGGGGCGGCGTCGCAGAATGGACCGCCGCTGGCGGTTGAGCCGCCAGTTTTGCCCCCCCCCCCCCCCCCCCGTGCCGTTCCTGGCGCGCTTTTCCTCTTCCTCCATCTCCTCATCTTCTTCTGTACGATCGCGTCGCCGTACACCAAAGTCACGGAAGCCCGTGACCCGGTGTACTTGACGCGATATTCAAGTAGCTTCCCGTAACTCAGTAAGAGTCCCCCAATGGGGGGGGGGGGGGGTAACTCAAGAGTACATGGCGAGACGTCTGTCCTCATCGCAAGTTAGCTTGGAAGTGCCCAGTGATTTGAAAAGAATTTGAAAACATTCGGGATTATGCCGAGAGTATACGAAATAATTCGGGTTAATTACGAAGTATGCCGGAAACTAATTGCAATATAAAATTGCATACAAAATTCGTTTCAAGACGAAAAAAAAAACCGTGATGGTATAGCCATAAAATCTGTTTATACTAGTATACAATCCAAAGTTTATTACTGCACTTTTCCCCCTTTTTTTTTTTTTTAATCTTGAAATAGACCAACAAGTTCGTCTATTGCATAAATAGTCTCGTCCGATATTTTTAGAATTTCTATGCTCCCGAATAACGCTATAAAAGGCGAAGTGTAATTGGTCGATATTTAAATTGTTATTTATAGATGAAATGTCACCTGCTGTTAGATCTACTGGCTAGACCCAGTAGAGCTAATTTTAATCAGATTGATTTGTACTCTACCTTTGTACCAGTCATAGGGTACTGGCTGGAAAATGTAACCCCCCTAAAACAAATGTATTATAATAATAAATTCTACTCTACCTCCAGCCCACTCCCTAAAAACAAATAGTTCCCTGCGTCTCATGTGGATAACGGCAGAAATTACCTTCCCCGTGTGACTAGTACAAAGACAATGGTATGTACTGTCCTGTTTATGGGAATGTGCAAACTAAAAGAAGCAGCGTGTGCTTTTTTAAATTTTGCACATTCTCGTAGACTGGGCAGTACATACCATTGTCTTTGTACCAGTCATAGGGCACTGGCTAGATGATGTAACCCCTAATAAACCCCCGAAAACCAACAAAACCCCACCCCACCAACCCCACTCACCCCACACACTCCAAAAACCAGTCCAATGTGTGGTATGTGGGTTTAATCAGAAATTACCACTTATTACATTTTCTGTCCCGGACCAAATCACTGGCTATCCAGAGATCGGTTCCGGGATGGACATGCTCGAAACCTTAGTGGTATAGGGGCATGTTTAAAGGGTACTTACTCTCTCTCTCTCTCTCTCTCTCTCTCTCTCTCTCTCTCTCTCTCTCTCTCTCTCTCTCTCTCTCTCTCTCTCTCTCTCTCTCTCTCTCTCTCTCTCTCTCTCTCTCTCTCTGTGTCTGTCTGTCTGTCTGTCTCTCTCTCTCTCTCTCTCTCTCTCTCTCTCTCTCTCTCTCTCTCTCTCTCTCTCTCTCTCTCTCTCTCTCTCTCTCTCTCTGTCACCGGCCTCGGTGGCGTCGTGGCAGGCCATCGGTCTACAGGCTGGTAGGTACTGGGTTCGGATCCCAGTCGAGGCATGGGATTTTTAATCCAGATACCGACTCCAAACCCCGAGTGAGTGCTCCGCAAGGCTCAATGGGTAGGTGTAAACCACTTGCACCGACCAGTGATCCATAACTGGTTCAACAAAGGCCATGTTTTGTGCTATCCTGCCTGTGGGAAGCGCAAATAAAATATCCCTTGCTGCCTATCGGAAGAGTAGCCTATGTAGTGGCGACAGCGGGTTTCCTCTCAAAACCTCTGTGGTCCTAAAACCATATGTCTGACGCCATATAACCGTAAATAAAATGTGTTGAGTGCGTCGTTAAATAAACCATTTCTTTCTTTCTTTCTCTCTCTCTGTCTCTCTCTGTGTCTCTCTCTCCCTCCCCCCCCCTCTCTCTCTCTCTCTCTCTCTCTCTCTCTCTCTCTCTCTCTCTCTCTCTCTCTCTCTCTCTCTCTCTCTCTCTCTCTCTCTGTGGAATAGCCCTTACTTCCTCCTATAGATACAATACTGATCCTACCTCAAAGCCATGAATCTTTTATAAAATTAGCTCAGCTTTAGAGAGAGAAAAAAAATCCATTCATTTTTATATTCATTCACTACGTCGCGATCGACTGCTATTTCCGTTACCACTTGTTACCAAATGTGAATTTCACGCTTTGCTTTCATTCACTCTGTGGATAATATTGATTGCTTAATTCGTCCAGGCTCTAAATTGTTTTGACCCTATCTCTTAAAAGTGACTTGTGGTAAATCAATTTTAACACAATGAGTTACTCCACTGACCTATTTACGTATTCATCTTCTTCCGCGAGTGATTATATTTTAGGGCCGTCAGAACCATAAGTGTATGCGTGTATGACATGAATGGGCTTTGTAAATTCCGCCCATTATTATTATCCGTAACAGTATTGGTGTAGTTGCGAAACCTCGCTAGTAAAATATCTACTTATCTTTATGATCTAATAATCAACAATAATTGCAATAGTTACTGCTGTTGGTATTGCTTTACACTTGATAACCTAATTTTGTTAAATTATACTTTCGCTTTGTTCTGGCAGCTGAATGACGCATCGGTACGACTATTACCGTGATAATAAGCAACGTGTCGTAATATTCGTGTAAATTGTGAGGTATGTGTCACGGTATTAAACAGTTAAACAAAACGTGTGTTTTTGTGGTGAGGCAAGGAATGAATGAATGAATGAATGAATGAATGAATGAATGAATGGATGGGTGGATGGATGGGTGAATGATGGGTGGATGGATGGGTGAATGAATGAATGAATGAATAAATGAATGGGTGGGTGGATGGGTGAATGAATGAATGAATGAATGAATGAATGAATGAATGGATGGGTGGATGGATGGGTGAATGAATGAATGAATGAATGAATGAATATTTAACGACACGCCAGTACGAAGAATAATTAATATATCGGTTGTTTTATTGTTAGTTTTATACTTTTAAAAATAAATGTCTTAAATTTATCTTTGTTTGACACCTGTGTGTTTCTTGTGCTGAGTTGTCTTTAAACATTCATTCATTCAATTATTAATTAATTCGTTCGTTCGTTCATTCATTCATTCCTTCCAGCCAATGTGCCATGATTCGTATATATACTGAGTCAAATTTAAAATTTCACAATCTGAAATTTGAATAAAGTCGATGAGTGTTGAAAGCAGGTATTTTTCAGGAATAAATATTGTAATGGCAATGTCGACACTCCATTTGAAGCCCATTACAGCCCACGTGCCCGATCCTTAGCACGTGCACAGCACCGTTGAGGCAAAAGTGGTTTTACACGTGCCACTGGTCACGTGACTACAATAGCACAAGTGTTTTCATCGTTCACAGTAGTCTGACACAACGAAAAAACATTAAAACGATATTTGTTACGACCTGTTTCGATGCCATGCCTAACAAATGTGCAGCCTGAACGTGCCGTCGGCATGTTGCACGCGGGAACGTCAGTAGCTGACGTTGCAAGGGCGTTGGGTTGCAGTCGACGGGCAATTTATGATCTGCAGACACGAGTACAACAAACGGGCACCACAGCTGATCGCCCCCGACCGGGTACACCACGTGTGACGTCACAGGCAGATGACCATCATATTATGTTACGTCACCTCCGCAACCGTTTCATGACAGCTACAGCAACCAGAACTTTTCAGACGTCGGGTGACGTCGCCCGACCTGAATCCCATCGAGCACGTCTGGGATGTGCTGGGAAGACGCCTGCGCACTCTAAGGAACCCTCCACAGACTTTGCAGGAACTTGGTGCCTCATTAGTGGAACAATGGCGCCGTATCCCTAATGCAGTCTTTACACGCATCAGGCAGTCAATGAGGAGGCGTTGCCTTGCAGTTGTGGGTACACATGGAGAGCATACGCGCTACTGAACCTGTGATTTTATCAGACGACCCTGCTTGTGAAATACCATTTTGACTGTTTGTGGTTTTGACGAATGCTGTGGGCGCATCGAACAGATTTTTGACTCAACATTTATTCCTATTCTTTCTTTGGACGTCATACAATAATAAAAAAAATACCTTATTTAACACGTTCTTCTGTCATATTTGCTAATTAGCCAAGATGAAACGGTTTTTAATTTGACTCAGTATATCAAAGGCCATGGCATTTGCTATCTTGCCTGTGGGAGGGTGCATATAACAGATCCCTTGCTAATAATGGAAAAATGTAGCGGGTTTCTTCTCTAAGACTATATGTTAGAGTTACTAAATGTTTGACATCCAATAGCTGATGGTTAATAAATCAATGTGACCTAGAGGTGTCGTTAAACAATTCATTCATTCATTCATTCATTCATTCATTCATTCATTCATTCATTCTTAGGCTATCAGAAGTTAAAAATTACGAGTGGAGTGATTTGTTGGGGAAGAGAGGGAAGACTGGCTTAAGCGTACGAGGGTGGGTGGGTGGGACAACTGCCCGCCTAGTGCTCGAATAAAACCTCAAATTCGGGAAAAAATGATACAAACATTCGAGTAAAATGTGCTAACTTGAGACCCCTTTAAAAAAAATTATTGTATTTCCATCATACTACCCTCAAAATTAGTTAAAATCCATGTAAAAATGCGTGGTGATTCGTGTGCAACCCTATATATAGCTGTTTGGTTGTAATAATAATATAAATAAATGTTGTTTTCCAGATTCGGGCATTTTCGTTTAATTCGGGCAAAATCCAGCCCCCCCCCCCCCCCCCCCCCCCCCCCCCCTCCAACCCACTCCACCCACAATTTACAAAAAATGGGAGTCCGTACGCCTATGACGACTGGAGTGGGATAAGTGCCAACATTAATATTATGTTCTTCACATGGGCGTCACTGGTTTTACTCAACCCGTAGGGATAAATAAATTTATATATATACTACTGTAGTATGCTATACTCGGAGATAATTGATGCATTCCCAACGACAAATGGAATGTTAACATCTAAATACGTCGCTCGGTACAGCTATTCATAAACCATGGCTTTTTCACTGCCTCTTTCCGATAATTATTTTAAGCGCACGCATCAAAACTCGCGTTTATAATTATGCTGTGACTATGGGGGCGGAATCAGTTTTGGTGTTGATGAGTTTCTTTTGGAATATGTCTTCAAACAGTCGCTATATTTTTACAGAAGCCCCGCGGGAGCTTTGTTATTGTTCTCATATTAAGATTAACGTGTTGCGTGGGCGATAAGCAAGACGTATGGCACGCATTAATGTCGACATTTGATCCAATTTACCACCAGTATCGAATGAAAGTAATTAGGAAAACACGGATAAAACTTCTTCCATTTATGTGATGTGTATGTTGCTTTTGTGTGTGTGTGTGTGTGTGTGTGTGTGTGTGTGTGTGTGTGTGTGTGTTGTGTGTTTGTGAATGTGTGCGTGTGTATGTGTCTGTGCGTTTATGTATGTGTGTATGTGTCTGTGCATGTGTGTAAGTATGTGTCTGTGCATGTGTGTATGTATGTGTCTGTACATGTGTGTATGTATGTGTCTGTGCATGTGTGTATGTATGTGTCTGTGCATGTGTGTGTACATTTGCACCTCCCTCCAGTGTTTAATTAATTAATATAATGAATATATTTATTATTAATGTGTGTGGTGTGTGTGTGTGTGTGTGTGTGTGTGTGCGTGCGTTTGTGTGCGCGTGTGTGTAGAATGTGTGAATATCTGCTTACATGAGTGTATATGTATTTGTGTGTGCTTCGCCATTTATTTGATCATCATCCGTGTTTCAAAAAAAAAAGCTTTATCTCTGTGTTAAATGTTTGTGGCATTTAAAAAGAAAAAAAAGAAAAAAAAAAGAAAGAAGACATTTGCTTGCCGAACAAATAAGAAATAATTTCGTTCGGTGTGATAGAGAAGAGATTGCAATTATACAGATAAGGGGTTTTCATTTATATAAACAGGGGTTTGCCATTTATACTGACTGATGGTTGCCATTTATACAGACAGGGGTTGTCATTTATACAGCCATGTGGTTTCTATTTATACAGACCGGGGTTTCCATTTTCTACAGACGTGGTTTCCATTTATACAGACATGGGGTTTCCATTTATACAGACAGGGGTTTACCATTTATACAAACAAGGGATTTATACAGACATGGGTTGCCATTTATATAGACATGGGTTGCCATTTATACAGACATGGGTTGCCATTTATATAGACATGGGTTGCCATTTATATAGACATGGGTTGCCATTTATACAGACAAGGATTGCCATTCATATATACATGGGTTGCCATTTATATAGACATGGGTTGCCATTTATATAGACATGGGTTGCCATTTATACAGACATGGGTTGCCATTTATACAAACAAGGGACGGCGCTGTTCACGCTGCACATTTGTGAGGCATGGCATCGAAACAGGTCGTAACAAATATCGTTTTAATGTTTTTTTCTTTGTGTCAGACTACTGTGAGAAAGTAACGATGAAAACATGTGTGCTATTATAGTCACGTGACCAGTGGCACGTGCAAAACCACGTTTGCCTCAATTGTGCTGTGCACGTGCTATGGATCGAGTCACGTGGGATGTTAGCTCCACTATTATGTGGATCTAACAGCAGCCCGTTGGAGCTCATGTCCAGTTGAACTTTCATTCGACCAATCAAAACTTTACTTGCAAAATCATGCCAGTGATTTGAAAACATTCGGGATTATGCCGAGGGTATACGAAATAATTCGGGTGAATTACGAAGTATGTCGGAAACTATTGCAATATAAAATTTTATATAAAATTCGTTTCAAGACGAAAAAATAAACCGTGATGGTATAGCCATAAAACCTGTTTATACTAGTATACAATCCAAAGTTTATTACTGCACTTTTCCCCCTGTTTTTTCATTGTTGAAATAGACCAACAAGTTCGCCTATTACATAAATAGTCTCGCCCGATATTTTTAGAAGTGTATGCTCCCGAATAACGCTATAAAAGGCAAAGTGTAATCGGTCGATATTTAAATTGTTATTTATAGATGAAATGTCACCTGGACATGGGAGTCCACGCAGTGCTGTTAAATCTACTGATTAGACCCAGTAGAGCTAATTTTAATCAGATTGAGTGTCGACATTGCCATTACAATATTTATTCCTGAAAAATACCTGCTTCAACACTCATTGACTTTATTCAAATTTTAGATTGTGAAGTTTTCAATTTGACTCAGTATAGATGAGGATGAAGGCAAGAACAAACAAAACTGAAGCTGATAACGGTACCTCAGTCTTTAGAGATTTTTTTTAAAAGATTAGCCAGGCCCGTGAATATATGAATTACGGAGTTATTTCCCTTAATATTCCAAACCGATTGTTTTCATTTACTACGATGCATATTAGTTTAAAAAAATAAACGTCTTCACCCCAGTCTAGCAAAATGGCGGATAAACCGTCAAGGTAGCTTTATTGCTTTAATATTTTGTAAATAACTATGAGTGTATGTCTTACAGACATAATAAGAACAACTTACTAAGTTTCTTTTGAGTAGCACATGTTGCACTTTCAGTATTTTTTTTGCGATTATTGCTTGCTGACCTAGTACTTTTAAAACGTGTCCAGTCAACATGGCCAAGCCTCATTGATGATTAAGTCATTATGATAGCTCAGCATGACAAAGCACAATCAAAATGATACAAGTTGGTTTTGTTTAACGACACCACTAGAGCACATTGATTAATTAATAATTGGCTACTCAGCCTATTGGACATCAAACATTTGATTTGGTAATTTTCACTCTTTAAGTCATGGGAGGAACCTACCTACTACAATTTTCAATTAGTAGCAAGCAGGGTAAAAGGGTAAAATTACGTACCCAAAAATAATTTTTTGGCACCATAAAATCTCACATGTTTTAACTTCCTTGGAGAAATAAATCCATGTCCTTTGTTGAAACAACACGTTCTCTGGAACAAAAATAAAAAGTGAAAAGAAGTCCATCATGTGCATCTGGGTCACGAAATGCGCATGTGCAGATAATATTCTGTACATTGGAACGAAACCGTGCCAAAACAGCTCCAAGTGTAAACATTAGACAAAATCGAACGTAGCATTGACTGAAATGGCACCAAAATCTATGGCTAAAATGGAAACAAGTTTTTTTTTTGTTTGTCTGCCCCCCCCCACCCCCCCAATAAATTTAAAAAATAATTTAAAAAATGTTTATAATTATGCTTTTGTCTTCCTGGAGTGCTTAATACATTATCGGTAGTAATTTCATTACATGAATCCATAATTAAGTACGAGTAGCACTTGCTGTAGATTACGTAATATCAACTTTGTATATTTGTGAAAAATATTGTATTAATATATTAATTTATACATTCATGTGCTTACAAATTTTTTATCATTTGTTTATATATGTTAAATGTATTTTATCTTGATGGGCAAGTTTTATTTTAAAGTTCATAAAAAGAACAAATAAAATAAAACTAATGACACAAATACAATGTATTGACGCTGTAAACCTTTTTGTTGTTATTTTTATGATGTTAATATCTAAATAAAATATATACGTGCCATGAATGGGAGGGGTTGAATATCACAAGCAAAGAGTGTATGGGAGGGAGGGGACTCATGACATATTTTATCAAAATGTATCTGTGTAACCGGTCCGGGTAAAATAAAAAAATAAAAATGAAGTTTGTTTAAAACTTTAAATAATTGTATTTCGGTGTAGACCTGCACAAGAGAGGGCAGAATGGCTAGTTATGAATAAATCCTGTTTATTATATGCAATATTGAGAATATGTTTAAAAAGTAGGCTACCGTTTTAACCATACTGAGCCAATACTTTTGAGGAACGTTTTTGCCAAACCGGGTCCGTTTTTTGCCAACGAAATTTTTATTTTTTTTTGTAGTGGTTCCATTTTAACCTGATCCCAATGGCTAAATTTCAGCCAACCGTTTGTGGCTTACGTTTGCTAGCCTTTTTGGGTGTTTTTTTTACTCATACGTGAAACCGAATGACCTTTTCAAGAACAGTCAAAATAGTTCGGGAAAGTTTCCATCATTTGCTGTCGCTGAACACAGCCAACTTCATGAATAATAGGACAATTAATTAAAAAATATGAAGGCAAGTTTACAAATATCACCATGAGCTGGCCCGAATTTTAGACTCCAAATGCCAGGAAATCGCCTCTCCGGACATCTACAAATCCCAGACATCCATCCCAATAAGGTACCTGTGGCAGGCTTTGCGATCACAAACTCATCTACGTACCCCAATTTTTTTTTCTGGTGGAAACCCTGGCAATGGATCCAGGGCTTCTAGATTATGGTAGCCCCACTCCCATGGCTAGTGATATTCAGTATTGCCATGCCCGATGGCTAGTGAATTTTTGTTGTCAAATGTTACAGTTAAGTATATTGTTTAAATATGAATATCCTGCCCCCACCCCAAACCTCAATGTTAGTGTTTTTAAGCTCTGTCTCCCTCTTTAGGTCAAATATCCGATTATTACTATTATTTAGTAAAATTGTATTAACTTAAAGTAAAGTAGGGCTAGTGAATTTTTAATCGTGGATAGTAAATTTTGAAAATTACTGATCCCATGGCTAGTGGATTTTATATAAATTCTAGAAGCCCTGGGATCTTTTATATGCACTTTCTCACAGACAAGAAAGCACATAGCATGGCCTTTGAGTTGTGGTGCACCGGTTAGAACGAGATAAAACCAAGTCAGTTGAATGGATCCACCAAGGTGGTTTGATCCTGCAATGCAAACACCTCTGGCAAGCACTCAACTGACTGAGCTAAATTCTGCCCCAAACAAAGGAAAGAAAAGTCATATCTGTTTAACAACACCTCAGCACATTAAACTGCACATGCTATTTGGTGTCTAATGTAAGGTTATTTCCACACTTGGTTGCCGGGAACATTTTGTTCAGTATCACGTCACGATTCACAATGCATGTTTCAGAGATTACTACACAATTCTAAAAAATTAAACTAGTTGCTAGGGGAAACGATATACTTGAATATTCGGTGTACCGAACAGCGATTTGTATCGTAGTTGCATTTGTATCCGTCGTTAGGTGAACCGAATACACGAATACATACATGCATGTAATGCTGACTGTACAGTTAATATTTGTAATTCACACTAACCAAAATACAATACTGATTTGATCGTTTTGATAATGCTCGGACCTGTTTTGTATTAGATCAAGTGCATAGACCAATCCTTTTTTATTCAATGCGTGTACCTTGATTTCGCGTATGTAAAACATACCCTGAAGGATGTCGCATAATCATGTTCAACCAGCCTTATGAGTTATGTTCCTAATGTGAAAGTCGCAGGCGAGTGTATTTTGTTAGTATATGCAATATAACAATTGTATATATTCAATATAATTGTAGACAGACCCATGATTAATGAGTGTTTAGTTTTAAAAAAAAAATACTGTTCTTCCATTCTACAAAACACTTTCACTTTTGTATTCATGGACGTGAATACATATTTGATTTCTTGATATGTATCTTATTCACCACTATGTGTATTCATTACACCCCTAATAGTTGCTAATCAATTTGCAATGGACTAGAGATATTGCTAATGAAGATTTTGAAAACAAAATGTTCCCTGGTTTGAAAGAGATCAAATATGCTTCCGCCACAGAAGCTACTGGTTATTGAAAAACACAAGGGACTTCTTACCTGCTAGAGAAAGCTCGAGTCAATATCAACCCACAATCGGGTCACACTGGTCAATAAATAGATAACATTATATAATTAAATATGAATTTTTAAAACATGAGCAACAATGCAGCATGGTTTAAAACCAAATAATTGTGTTATAAATGACTCTCTCTCTGTCGGGACATACTGCAGAGCCTACTTAGAACTGAAATGTCCAATTTAACTAAAAACATATACGTTTTCAAGTGCTTTGTCTAAATTAAACACCATTTCCTAAATCAGATGTCACAGACTTCAAGGCTTTACGTCAATGGGCATATGTACTTGACTTCAATTGTGTCATTAAATTATAGTGCTTTCCATAGAAATTTGGCAAGGAATGGTAGATTAAACACTTTCAGGGCATTTTCACAATTTTCAGGGCACTTTTTTTTTATTAAAGACAAAAGAAATTAATAAAATTAAAATAAATGTAATTAATGTGCTTGCTTTAATAAATGAATTGCACAGTATATACCACGCATATTTTATAATAAATTTTTCTAAGTGTTTTGTAAAGGCAGTTTTAGAATTAATTACTGAAAAAGGCTTGTTTAATCTCAGGGCAGCATGGTGTTGATTACGGCAAGATGGTGCTAGACTATTGAGGCATGGTGCCGCACCATGCTAAAACAAGCTAGGGAAAACACTAAATTATGTTAGTGACTAGTACAGATGCTACAAAGAAGAAACCCGACACCCCAATCTGAAACCGACTGACTGTATGCATTTGTGTATGTATAATTTCTTGAGTCATCTGTTTTATTCCGTCATTTTCTCATTTCAGTGCAGACTCGTTCGCACAGAACCAGGACTATGTTATTATTCACGAAGTCTACGAACACGAGAACGCACAAGAGTTGTTCGAAAACGAGCTGGACATTGCTCTTGATGCTGGAATAAAAACGATAATCATCGAACCTTCCAAGCTCGGAGACGAGACATCGGGGTGGATCACCATAGGAAACTGTTTGCACAAGACGGCTGTTCTGTCGGGCCTCGGCTGTCTGATCGGCGGCAGTATCTGGCCGGAGAAGAGCATGGTGTATCTCCCGCTGGGTTTCGTCAGTGTTGTGTGTGCCAGCGTCTACGGTGTGTCTTGGCAGTTTGACCCGTGCTGCAAGTACCAAGTTGAACATAGCTTGCGCAAATTACAGAGAATGCCAATTCACAGCTTTACTTCCACAACGCCAGTGGTTCTTGTTCGCAAAGACGATAAGCGGCGGAAGATCCTTCACAATACCATCTCCCTTGCTGCCGGTGCCTTTTGTGTTTGGAAGATGTACAAATCCTACATACAGTGATAGTTATATAATTTAACCTGGTTTCCTTACATTGTAAAACCCGACAAATGGAGAATATTTCAAGTGTTATACGCTTCAATAATTGGCATATACATATCGGTATATGCACATATTATCTCACTTCCTGGATGCTTTGATCTGGGATAATACGAGACTGTTGGTGAAATGCAGGTGTAATTGTACTATGTACATGTATGTATACATTCACATTTTCTACCATTAGAAATGCGTGACATTAGTGTAAATGGCACTGCTGTACAATGAAGGACTAACATTGTAATAATTGACTAAACTTAGACGTATCCTTGGTACAGTTAATCTAGATAACAGATCTATGTTTTTATTGATCAAGAATCAGCTATGTACCCAATATCCATACATGTATATATATATATATATATATATATATATATATATATATATATATATATATGACTTGACTAATACAGTATTAGCCAAGGCCACCAGAAGAAAATAATTTGTTTGTCTTTGCCCCGTTGACATGCCAAAACACTGATTGAAAGACTCAGAATTTTGCTGATAATACTTTTCGTTAATCATAAAAATGTTTTAACCAATCTTCCTGGCCTTTGTGGATATTCATTTTTTTGTTTTTTTTGTTTACAGATATTTATATAAACATACAGGCCTCATATTGGAAATAATTTTGTTTTAGCCAATTTTCTGATATGTAATATTTCTTTGAGAAATATTACAAAATAGCTAATTTAATTTTTAAAACCCCCTCAAAACAACCCAACTATTAATAAAATACAACTGGCTTAGCTGGAGATGAGGGTTATACCCCTGAATCACACTTCTTATTCCCCACGACCACCTTTTATATTTTTCTGTTGCCCCATAATGCAACTCATAGACTGTGTGGTGAGTCCCCCACCCACCCACCCACACCAATATAAAATTCAGTCTTGAGTCGGTGCCTGATACTACATGCACATGCCCAAGGTTTCAACTGACTAATTCGGCTCATAGGGCAGGGTGAAGCTAGGCCAGTGGTAGTCCTGTCGGTCTGGGATCGATCCCCATCCATGGGCCCATTGACCTGGGCTATTTCTCGTTCCAGCCAGAGCACCACAACTGGTACATAAAATTTGTGGTATGTGCTATCCTGTCTGTGGGATGGTGCATATTAAAGATCCCTCACTACTAGTGGAATAATGTAGACTACTAGTGGATTTCCTCTCCATGACTATATAAATAGAGAATAACTTGTTAATGACGTCGGATATCTGCTTTTTCCTGTGAAGGTAAGAATGGGAAATTCTGCGAGGCTCTGCTGAGTGGAATTTCTCATTCAGTCTGTACAGGATAAAGCAGATATCCGACGTCATTAACTAGTTATTATCTTTATCCTGCTGCCCATAAAAATTAAGGGGAAAAGCTATTATTTCTGTTATTTCAGCCACATTGTTTGATTACCTAGAGGTCAAATGAGCAATTTTGTAATGTAGCTATCAGTGTGACGTCCTATGAGTGACATCAAAAGTCATAATCTGCTAGTATACGTTTATGACTTGGCTTTAATCGGTCATCATAATCTGTCAATAGAAACAGTGATTGCAGGATAAATATATATACTTAGCCAAAAAGGTTTAGCAATTTAGTAAATGTGCTTAAATAAAAGAAAACTCATGACTTAGAAAATGAAATAAGACACTGGATTTAATTGAGGCATCATTTGTCAGTACAAGTAACAGGAGATTTTCAATACTAAATGAAATGTGACTCACGTCGTTAAATGGTGTATATATATGTGTATGTGTGTGTATATATATATATATATATATATATATATATATATATATATATATATATATATATATTAATAAATAATGTGCTCTAGTGATGTCGTTAATTTTTTTTTTTTTAACAATTGTCTAATTTGGTTCATAGGGCAGAGTGAGCCTCAAGCCCTTGAATATATAGAAAATCATCTTGCTTGCACATGTTATACATAGAGAATTAAGGGAATCAACTGCATACTACCTTCGATAATGTATTTTCAACAAAATCCTAATTACTTATACTATCATTTTGTTTTTATTATTTTGAGCCCCTAAACTTAATTTTTCAGATGTCATAACATAGTTGTTTTTGATTCAGCACCTCAAAATCAGGTTAAAAAGTATGATGGATACAATCCTATAGAAATGATCACACAAAAATAAATAAAAACAAGGTAAGAGACGCGCTATTATCCTTAGATACAATATATTTTTAACACAATCCTAATTACGTATAGCATGGGACCCTGGCGATTCGAGGTACTTAATAATTGTATTAATTTATTTTAAAAGTGATTTGCAATTATATTATAATTATTAGTTGAAGAAACTTTTTAATTGTTACTTAAACAAACAATGCAGAAAAATCTAAATATTTGATGCAATCAGAAGTACACATGCTTACAATCAGTCTACCCCCGCTCACTGAACGAAAAAACGTAACGCGTGTTATTTATTATTTTCATGTACAGAAGCACAAAACGTAAGAACAAAATATACAGATCACTATAAAAATCACTATACATATTGTGGTAATAGCCATGTTTTTAATTAAAACTGTACTGATCTACAAACGGTGATGGTTGCTGCAATAAACATGCCATTACAGACGAAGTAGATGCCTAATCAGGGGTCACAATGGGAAAATAATTAATTTTAGTAAATTTTCAGATACACGTATGTAGGATATTTCTTTAGAAATCATTAAAAAGTGGCTAATTTAAACACTATTCAGTTAGCCAGATATTAAATGGGTAAGCCCTGCTAATGTGTCATTGTGAATTACAGTTTACAATTGGTCTGTTCCTCTATTTCATTAGTTTAAAATCTAGAACATGAAAGTCATTAGTAATACAATATTTTAATTATTTCATATAAAATGTATGTGGACTAGGAGGAAAAGTATTTGCCAAATGATAAAACTGGTGGCCATTTTTAAATCTCCATATAGCTGCCATTTTGAATTTTAACGTGGTTTCATGACTGGCGGATGGTTATAAAATGTCACCCTTTAATTCACTGATCCTAAAAATGTACAGACAAAAATAATTGTGCTTCTGCCTTAACTGGAAGTTACGACCTATGAAAAATGGTGGCCATTTTGAATTACAAGATGGCTGCCAAAATTGGATGACTATAAAAATGTCATCAACGCCCTCGATCATTAGACCCGTCACTCAACGGCCGCAATAACAGTGGTCTAACTAGACTAATCTCGATCATTAGACCCGTCACTCAACGGCCGCAATAACCATGGTCTAACTAGACGAATCTCGATCATTAGACCCGTCACTCAACGGCCGCAATAACCATGGTCTAACTAGACGAATCTCGATCATTACACCCGTCACTCAACGGCCGCAATAACCGTGGTCTAACTAGACGAATCTCTCGGAAAAGGATGATGTAACTATATATACATAAACTACACTATCATATTTGCCGCGTCTGTTTCATGACATATGGTTAAGGACCACACAGATATTAAGAGAGGAAACCCGCTGTTGCCACTTCATGGGCTACTCTTTTTGATTAGCAGCAAGGGATCTTTTATATGCACCATCTCATAGACAGGGTAGCACATACCACGACCTTTTATATACCAGTCGTGGTGCACTGGCTGGAACGAGAAATAACCCAATGGGCCCACCGACGGGGATTGATCCTAGATGAACTGCGCAGCAGACGAGTGCTTTACCACTGGACTAAGTCCCGCCCCCTAGATACATTTTAAAATAACTCGTAAAGTAAATGGTATCTAACGGCTAGTCATGTAGTATTCTCTATATGCATTCATAGTCATGAAAAAAAGAAGAAGAAAAAAGAAGAAAAGGATGTTTTAAAACGAGCATAGAGGTACTTTTACATCGACAAACATTCGACTATCTTCGTTGTACTCCACCTATTACACTAGTATCAGGCTTATAAAGCTTAAATTACATGTTCTTTCGACGATGCAACTGTGTGGGCTAAAGCGTTGTCCTTGCTTCTAAGCACTGTATATTTACAAACACACCAATTCATCAACCTGAGCACAATAACAGGCCATCTTTATGCCAGAAAAACACGGCAAGCTGTCACTTTTTAAATATTATTTTCAGCTTTAAAAGCGATAGCATACGACAGTACAGTTATTTGCTTTTTTGATGTTTATGTGTTGTTGAAAATAAATTGAAAACAAACCCATATTTGAAATAAATTATCTACAGCAGACAGTTTAAGACTATTTGTGATGACATCGGTTCAGAATCAGTGGTGTTAATTACTTCTTTAATCTGACAATGCCAACCTAGATTTTGACCAGGAAATCCTAAAAGCGATGTAATAGTAAAACAATGTCGTTATTATGCGAGGAACAATCATTATTTTTGTAATGTAATTTTTTATTTAATACTGACAAAGAAAATGTGAAGAAAAATGCATATGTTTCTGGTGTCTATTATTAATTTCTATAAAATAAATTTCTTCATCTTTTATTATTTTATTTGGGGAATATGTTACAATAATTGTTTAAGGCTATTTTTACTACAATTAGATCAGTATTAGTGGCGTGAGACAAACAAGTATAATATTTATAGAATTGATCATTTTAGCAGCCAATGAAAACCTTCGCAGGGTTAAATTTTGGTGCAGCGTCCCGATTTCCAAAGAGCAATGGTATACGCATTATAAAATACCCAGAAATTAAGGGGGCCAAATGGTATAGGGTAAACTAGATTTTTGACCTACAGAATCTGGAGCTCAGACTAATATACTGAACCGCAAAAGAAACGCGACATATGTGTGGCTGAGAAAATATGTTTCAATTTATTAATATCAAAGATAAATTTTGAAAAATCTGATAAAGTCAATTTATTGGATGCACTTTGACCACAGTCTCTGGGTCGTTTGCCTGTGTTCAGGTAGTGGGGGGATCCAGCACATCGAGATTGTAGGGCGTGACATGTTCAATACCGTGTATGTCCTCCCTGGGTGTTCAAAACGGCCATACACCGTCGGTACATGGAGTGCACGAGGCGGTTCACAAAAGCCATTGGCACCTGTGCCCACACCCTCAGGAAAGCTGCCTCCAGTTGCACACGAGTTGTCGGCCGTGGGACCACCTGGTTAAGCCGTCTCTGGATTTCATCCCACAGGTGTTCAATCGGGTTCAAATCAGGGCTGAGAGCCGGCCACGGCATGGTTCTGATGTTGTGCTGACGCAGGAAGTCCATGGTGATCCTGGCCGTGTGGGGGCGAGCATTATCCTGCTGGAACACGTGGTTATGGTGACGCGTGAAGAAGGGCACTATGTGAGGTGTTAGAATCTGGTCAACGTAGCGCTGCGCTGTGGTGCCATTCCCTCTGCCTGCACCAACATTTTGGAACAAATGGGGCCCAATTCTCCGATTCAGGCCTATAGCACCCCAAACCATGATGCTTTGGCCACCCCACGGGTCTCTCTCCAGGACACATGCGTCTCTGTAGCGTTCACCCCTCCTACGCCACACCCTCACTCTGCCATCGAGTTGGAAACGCAGTACCGGCTCTCGTCAGAGAAGACTATCAACCTCCATTGTTGATGCCGCCAATGTTGGTGCTGTGTAGCCCACTGTAGTCGTGTCTGACGGTGGCGGGCGGTGAGGACAGGTCCTCGAGCGGGACGTCGGCAAAACAGGTTGTTGGCGGCCAGTCGACGCCGTACCGTGTCGTCACTGATGGGTCGCTGTCCAGTGCCAATGGTCGCGCGAGCTGTCATGCTGGCCGTTCTGAAGCGATCATGGAGGTTTTGCCGGTTGATGTAGCGGTCCTGCCTGGGCGTGGTCACCCGGGGGCGCCCGCTGCGGTGACTGTCTGCAGTGCTGTTGGTGTTGATGTACCGCTGCTGTAGACGATGGATGGTGCTGACATGGACATTGTAAGCGTTAGCAACAACCAGGGCACGCTGCCCGGCTTGCAATCGGCCGATAGCTTGTTCTCTCTGCGCTGCTGACAATCGGGTCATACCTGATGCGTGCAAATTACGAATGCCAGGAACGCGGTTCAAGTTGGTTTTTATACCCATAACCTCCACGAGATGCACGTGCATTTCGGTTTTCATGACAATTGTTTGCGCCTGCCACCCACGGCCTTCGAGACAGGTGCGTTTTGGCGTGTCGTTTCATGGAAAGTTTAAAGGGTACCTGCAATTTGGGTCTCAGTCATAAACCAACATGTCTTGTAATATTGACAGTTACATCCCCGAAATAAATTGTTATAATTTACCATATAGAAATGACATTTAAAAATCTCGCGTTTCTTTTAGGTAAATTTATGGTTAGTCGTACGCAAAAAAAAACCTCTTAACATCTGGATCACAAAAACCTTCATTTTTCCACCTTGTCAAATTCAGTTTATGCAAAATATGCCATAACAGCTGACTTGGGATAGGAAGTGTTACAGTTTAAAAGAATACTCTGAACTAGACGGTGTTTATATACGATTTGACTATATATATATATACTCTTCAAAAGAAGAAACGCAAAACCACATTGTCGTAACATTTGGAGAATTGATATAATTATTGAATGGTGAGTCCGATAATTACCAAATGTTGCAGGATTGTTCACAATTCACTGTAGTCCATTGTGAGTAAGTGATAGGACACACCACCAAGGTCAAGGTCATCTGGAGTCAATACCGGGTGTGGCCTCCGCGTGTGTTGACAACTGCCTGGCACCGCCTGCCCATTGAAGCAACCAGAGTACGGATGACGTCCCGGGGGATGGTGGCCCACTCGGCCTGCAAGGCTGCTGCCAGCTCGGGCAGGGTCTGGGGCTGTGGTTGTCGCTGTCGGAGGCGTCGGTCCAACTCGTCCCATAGATGCTCAATTGGGTTCAAATCCGGTGATATCGATGGCCAAGGAAGGACATTAATAATGTTGTTCTGTAGGAAAGCCGTTGTGAGACGTGCTGTGTGAGGCCTGGCGTTGTCATGTTGGAACACTGCGTTGGCGTTGGCCATAACTGGAACGATGTGTGGCCGGAGGATCTGGTCAATGTAGCCCTGTGCATTCAGGTTGCCCTGCACGTGGACCAGGTCAGTTCTGCCAGTATGTGAGATGGCTGCCCACACCATGACACTACCCCCGCCGAATCTGTCCACTTCCTGCACGCAGTTTGCCGCATAACGTTCACCACGACGCCTATACACGCGACATCTTCCATCATGACGTCGGAGCAGAAATCGAGACTCGTCACTGAACCACACCTGTCTCCATCGCAGTTGAGGCCATTGTCGATGAATCTGGCACCACTGCAGTCGGAGTCGACGGTGTTGTGGTGTTAAGATGACACCTCGAACTGGACGTCTGGCACGAATTCCTACCTCACGTAGGCGGTTCCGTACGGTCTGGTCGGATATCCTGCGCAAACCTGGTATTGCTGCGGCTGTGGAGGTGGCAGTAGTCAATCGTTCCCGAAGGTGGCGTACCCGGATGTAGCGGTCCTGCCCGGGGGTAGTGACCCGTGGTCGACCGGATCTAGGGAGGTCACGTGTTGATCCATGTTGCTGCTAACGGTCCCACAGTCTGGAGATGGTGCTTGGGGACACATGGAATGCCCTGGCAACGGCCGTTCTGGATTCGCCTGCGTCTAGTCGGCCGATGGCATTGTTTCTCTGCGGTTCACTGAGACGTGGCATGTCCTGGATTGTCAACTGTCGGCCAGATACAGAGGCCAGGCAAGCGAACACCCTGCACTTTTATACTGTCGGTGTTCATGTTGCACGTGCAGACAACGCACGTGCAGTGGTGACATGGTTTGCACGTGGCTGCGTTTTTGCGAATATTCACATTTTGGAACTTTATTGTACAGTAGCTGCGTTTTATCGAATGTAACCGTGGGAATGTGTTTGGGACATGCAATGACCTTATATTCACAAAGCATGAACCGGTAGGAAACATAAAATCGGAGTTATAACCCATTTGTACCCTTTTGCGTTTCTTTTTTTGAAGAGTATATATATATATATATATATATATATATATATATATATATATATATATATATATATACGACGGTCGTGTATATAGCCTCCGCTAACGAGAACTGGCAATATTAACAGCAAAAATGTATATACTCGGTAAACAAGTAATTGATTGATCCATATTACCTAACCATCTGGAACAGGAGGAATACATACTAAGTACGGCACGAACAGTGCGTTTCTGAACAGGGGTGGGGGGGGGGGGGGTATATGAATCTAGCGGACCATTTTGTGTACGTTTTTCATAGACATATGAATAGCGTAATATTGCCCCTACAGTACTAACAAAAAATTAATAATAAATAAATAAATAAGATTTTTTTGTTTTTTTTGTTTTACAAATTATCAGCTGCTCAGGTAGATTATCTGAAAGAGAAACTAACTTCGGACAGTACACAAACTAACAGGGCTTCAACTTAATAATTTTTCACTGATTGCAATTTTGAGGCTCCTTACGTAATTTGTTTTTAAAGTTAATTTTACTGCAAATAAATATGAGTAAAATATTTTTTTGCTGTATTTAGTCATATTTCAAATGCGCAAAATTGCAAGGGGCAATAAAACTCAAAATATACTGACACACAATGAAAACGCAAAACAGATATCTTTCAATATATTTTGTTGTGATTAATGAAAAATATATTTATTGGACTTAAAATAACAATTTATGAGAGGAAGCCATTGATTGGTACATTTGTCTGGGTTTTAATCCTGGTTTTGTTCTCGTTTCTCTGTCTCCTTTGCCGATGGAAGAGCACGTGTGTACAGGATAGTCCATGAACGGTACGCTGACGGATGTGTGAGGGAACGTGATCGGTTTGGCGGCGGTTGTCTGATGGTATGGGGGAGGGGGGGGAATCAACTGTGATTTCAGGAGTGATGTCATCATTGTCCACGATGCCCTTACAGCCCAGCGTTATGTTGACGTTATTCTAAGACCAGTTCTTCAGTCACTTTTGCGCCGTCACCGAAGACCAGGAGGTCCCCTTCTGTTTTAACAAGACAATGCCCGTCCACATACTGCAATAATTACCCAGGCATTCCTGCAACAAGCCGGTATCACCGTTATGAACTGGCCCACCGTTTCACCGGATCTGAACCCAGTTGAACACATTTGGGATGAGTTAGGACGTCATGTACGTCACCGCCAGCCACCACCGCGTAACGTCACTAAGCTTGCACAGGTGTTGCAGGAGGAGTGGAGGAACATTCCTGTGGCTTATTTGATTTGTTTGTGCCAATTCTTTCCCCGTCGTCTTCACGCTTGCTCACGGGCCAATGGTGGGCACACCAGATACTGACCTTGATATGGGGGGTTGAACTTTTCGATTACGAATGCAACTCGATTACTGATGATAATTGGCCATGTTTCCATGTGAATGTATCTCATGAATACCAGTCATTAATGTCATATTACATTATGCATCAATTCATTAATAATTTGTCGTTATTTGCAATGAAAAGTTGTTTTTGCGTTTTTATTGTGTGTCAGTATACATTTTTTTTTTATACCAGTAACGCTGAGACCTCTCCCGGGTCCCCCTCTAAATTTATGTAATGTTTTTAAAAATTATCTATTAACGTGATTAAATAACAAAATTATAGCAATACTCAGAACAGTGTGTAAAGTTGTTTATATCGTTTCTGTGCATGTACGTGCATGTGTGTCGAAAATAAAGGTTTTTAGAGAAAAAATAGCTCAGGTAATAAATAGAATGTTACCGGGTACTAGGCTAGAAAAGAAGAGAAGGCAGCTTCAGAAATAGAATTTTTAATGGCGGACACGTACAAGTGTTGGTCACGTGTTTCGCCACGTCATCAATCATCCAACGTTGCCTCCCTTCCTACGTTGACTAATTTATTATTACCAAAAAAAATAATTATATATATATATATATATATATATATATATATATATATATATATATATATATATCGTTTATCATGGTTATAGCCCATTAACCTTGATGGAGTAGTAGTTAAGGTTAACATTCAATTTACACAATCCTAGTGTCGAATCAGAACGTTACATCCTCCCCCTATATAAAAAAAAATGACGTCCCGACATTTTCCTTTAAAGAGAAATCCCTAATTACTAATTAGTGAAACAATTCTGTACTGAAGCTCGGGTCAATGCCCAAATTAAACTCCCATTCATACACAGATTATTTTTTGAGAGACCCAGAAATCCAGGTATATAAATGCATGGATTTTAAAAGTACTATGACACTAAAACTACAAATCTAATATTTAACACCTGTTACTCTAAAATAGACATCTTGCCTGTCTCTACACACAATGCTTACTTTAATTAATTTACAATGTTCTTAAGTTTATACCCAGACTACTTCACAGTTTACTTCATTTGTCCACGATTCTTGGTGTGGTATACCCATCTGATCATAAGTTAGTCTCAATGGAGCAAGACGCTCCCTGCTTCGAGGTTCTAGCTTGTCTGGGACAGAATGCCTAGATATGTTTGTGTCCAATTCGTCTGGGTTACCATCACTGTTATCATCATCCAGGGAATCATAATTATTATCCTCTTCATCAGCACTATCACCATCATTAGTATTACTTTCCCCAGCTTCGTCAATGTTAACCCCCAAGTGTAACTCGTGACGTTCTGGGATGGAAATCTCTGCATTTGGGTTCAAACTGTTACTGTCTCTATTCCAGAGTCCTCCAACTAAGTCATCGTTGCTCGATTCTGAAGAATCCCATTAACTTCAATGTGCTGTGGTTGTCTGTTTTGATGCCTCTTTTTGCGATTATCAGCTACTGGTGTTATTGAGAGACTACTGCATTGTAACAGCAAATCACGATGAACTCGACACACAAGTCCTTTTCGCGATTCTCGTTTCACCTCATAAACAGGCGAGTCATCTAGTCGTTTTACGACCACATATACATGTTCCTTCCAAAATGACCTAAGTTTTCCAGGCCCACTTTCTCCAATAAATTACGGACAAGCACTCGATCTCCCGATTCCACAACAGCACTGGTCAGTTTAGCATCATAATAGTGCTTACCCTTTTGTGCAGATCTACTGGCAGGAGCTGCTGCCAACTGATATCCTTCTTCCATCCGTTCTTTCCACTTTTGCACATATTCAGGGTACGAGACATTGTTTTCCTTAGTGGGACCATCTTCCTCGAAAAGCAGATCAATCGGTAATCTTGGGTGCCATCCAAATAGTAAGTAGAAAGGTGAATACCCTGTCGCATCAGATTTGGTACAATTATAGGCATGTACAACTTTATTCAAATGATTTTTCCAATCACTCTTAAATTCTCTTGGGAGAGTCCGAAGCATGCTCAGTAAAGTTTGATTAAAACGCTCCACTAGGGGGTAGTACGTGACTGGTTAAAATCAAACATTTTTTTGGAGATGATGAAATAGTTGATTTTCAAATTCTCGGCCTTGGTCAAGATGTAATCGATGTGGATAACCAAAACGTGGAATAAGTTCGTTGAAGATTCTGTCAGCTGCAGTCTTACTGGAGTTATTCCGAGTTGCATATGCTTGCGCAAACCTTGTGTATTGGTCCATGCTCACTAAAATATATTCATAACCTCCTTTGGATTGTTCCAAGTGCAAAACGTCAACCAAAACAAACTCAAATGGATATGAAGTTTCAATTGGATTAAGTGAGCACTTCTTAACTCATAAGGTCTTTTGCCTTTTAAACATCCACACTATTCGGTAACATAAAATGTTATATCTGAGGCCATTTTCGGCCAGAAGAACCTCTCTCTAGCAGGTGAAAAGACCCATTCAACACCCAAATGTCCCATCTTATTATGCAGCTCTTTTAGAACTAATGGGTGAAGTCGTGTCGCATCCAGTCTCGGCGTATGGAAAATATACTGCAGAGGGTTGCTATCACTGAAAACCGTGAAACTTGGTGCATAATAGAGATAGTCACGAAAACATTCAAAGCCCACTTCAAGGCAAGGAATTCTAGTGTCCCAGAGTGCATGTGGTAGTTTTTCTCAGCTGGACTCAATGTTCTAGAAGCATAAGCAATGACAGACAATCTTTTCTTTTGGTGTCGTGTTTTTGGTACAAAATTGCACCAAGTCCCTCCTGTGATGCATCGACATGAAGAATGAAAGGATTGTCAAAGTTAGGATATGCCATGATGCCTGGTTTCATCAAGAAATCTATAAGTTCATCGAGGATGGAACTATGTTGACGGGTCCATAGTATTTGTTTCCCAAACGGTACCTGTCCATTCGGTTTTTTCCTTCCATACGTTTTAGTCTTTGTTTTAGATGCCATAATACTGATAGCAAGTCATTATAATGGTTTAGCTCTACGAGAGAAATCAGATATATACCGCCGGTAATACCCTATAAAGCCTTGTAGTTTCCAAACTTCACCTACTGTTCCAGGAGTCTTCCCTTTAAGTGATGCAACAGCTTCTTTGTCTGCTAGATCCATGGTGTATCCATCTGGAGTAACCAAATGCCACAAATACCAAACTTTCTTCTGAAATAACTCGCACTTCCTAGGTTTTAGCTTTATTCCCTTCTCACGTAGTCTTTTATCCTTAAATGTTTGACTATAGACGAGGATATCATCAAGGTAAGATAAATATTTTTTATCAAGAATTCCATTCAGACACTCGTTCATGAACCTCTGAAATGTAGCTGGTGCTCCACTAAGGCCAAATGGCATCCAATTCCACTCATATAGGCTCCATGGGATTATAAATGCTGTTAGATGGCGGCATTTTTCTTTGATAAAACCCTGGTGGTAAGCTTTACCTTGATCAAGGAGTGTAAACCACTGACTTCGTCCCAAACTATCCAGGGCATCTTGAATCTTTGAAAGTGGATGTTTATCGTCAACTGTTTTACTGTTAAGGTGTCGATAGTCCACACAGAGTCTGAGACTTTCATCTTTTTTTCTCACACATACAACAGGGCTGGTGTAAGATGACTTTGATTTACAAATCCACCCCTTCACCAACATATTTTGGAGATAGTCTTTGACTTCCTGATAAAGTAGTTTAGGGACTGATATATACGACTGCTGTACCAGTGTGTCATCTTTCAGATGTATGTCCATTTCAAGTTCAGGTGCATTACCAATATCATCAGCATCTCGAGTGGTGGATCCCAGAATTCAAGAGTTTTCTTAATTTGGTGCACATTTTCTTGATCCCGTTGTTATATCTAAAGCGTTCATATCATCTGGACGTTTGCCAGAAAACTAACCACTGATCGGTATTTGCATTACTGACCTGGTGGGTTGGATTACACCAAGTTCTGTATGTTTTGGTAGAGTAACACTTCTTGAGGAAGTATTTGACACAAGTAGTTTTATAGTACAAGAACTCCCATTCCTTATCTTAAGTAGGGTTTCTGGAATCTCAACTGTATACCTGTCTTGGTCTACCTCTGGAGTAAACAATACATGGATTGAGTTGTCACTAGTATTACCTCTCACTGAAACTTTCACTAACCTAGATGAGTGACCAATGATGGTGGCCCTGCTATGACCTGTCCTAACAGCACTAATATATTCTACCCTGTCAGCCTTCAACAAACTAATAACTGTTGATGCATCTTTGCTACTCAAAGATGGAAATGCTGAATTGATTACATTAATACTTTGTGCATTCTCAGCATTAGTACAACACTCAATGACATTGTACCCATTTATGGGGAGGTCTATTCCAGCCACATTTGTAAGTAAAAATGGTACTCTCAAAACATTTGGCATTTGTCCCAACTTAAAATCTATTTCCGTCCACCCACTAAAAGGAAGTTACTCCACTTGATGAGAACACAGATAAATCTGTGAAAAGTTCAGATAATGGCTTAACTACTGCATTGGGCAGATGGACTTCCATCCACTTACTATTAATCAAAGACACTTGGGCACCAGTCTCCCACAACACTGATGTGGTCGTATCATTAAGATTACATTCTAAAATGCACTGTTTACCAACAAGTTTAACTAACTGTTTTTATGTTCTAGAAGAAATGAAAAGAACATGTCCCTTTAAGTGACTCACAAAAACACTGTTTGCATGAATGTTTCCAGTTTCTAGTATTTGAATCTGGTGACAAATTAGTCTATGGTTATCCCAACTGTTGTCTTGGTACATTTTTTAACAAAATAATGCCGAGTTACAGCCACTGCAATGGTATGATGGACTGGACTGTCCACAATATAAACAGTACTGTCTTGAAGGGGACTCTCGACATTGGATTACTGCTGGTCTCCGTGGAGTAACTCATTGGTGTTTCCCGTCGACCTCGCCGACATCCTGCCTTGAAATATTCACTGCTGCCGCATCGAAAGCAATGATTGCAGTACTGTGCCTGTGCCTGTCTACAGTTTGAGCATTTTCCCACTAGTCGTGTTCTGCTGTTGTTGCTATTATTTCTACTTTGGTTGTCCATAACTGTTGCTGTGTTCCGTATTTTGTTATGTAATGCTGCTACCTCTGCCTGAAGCTCCTTCAAATTGTTTACAAAAGTTCCTTCCTTTGGTTCTCTTTCGTTTGCATGCATCTCGTTATCTATGTCTGTGTCAACATTCACCTGCTGAACTTTAATCTTGCCAAACTTTGCTTTTCTTTCGCTCTCTCGTGCTGTGAAATTATTCATTTCCAGAATCAGTTCCTCATCTAAGATGTCTGAACGATTAAGTATGGGTTCAAAAGCTTGACGAATGGATTCATCTCTCAAGCCCATAAATACCGTTCTCAGAAACAAAGAGTGGATTAAGCCTTTTTCGTATTTGGTGTTATCATCCATTTCCTTTGATGCACACAATATTTTCTGTCGAAGGTCAAGTGTTCGTATTAGAAATTCTTGTGGTTTCTCTTGCAAACCTTGTGTCGCCTTGTTTAATTCTGTGAAAAGTTCTGTTGCAGATTTCTCACGGTAATGTGCTCTAATGACCCCCTTACAGCAGCAATAGTTAAATCTGGTCTACCTTCAAGATAACTCCGAAGACCTGACCTTGGTGGAATAGCAAGTAGCATCAACTATCTCGAGGTCAGGGAAGTTTTTTCTGACACCAATCTCAATTTGCCGAATAAGACTTAAATACGAAATACCATGCTTCGCCTTAATTTGCCCAGAAATTTTGAAATCCTTGTGCAGTGTAATTGCCGAAGTTGATGATACATGTTGTTGATGTTGTTGTCTAGATGCCTGGAAAGATAGTCTTGTAGTGCTTGAAAAACAGTTACCCTCTGTCTGCTCTCTGTGAAATTTCTAACATCCACTTCTCGATGATGTCAATACACTCAAGTCTATGAATATCCTCTTCTAACTTGACAAAGTTCCTGATGGTCTCTGTAAGAATTTGTAGTGGCACCCGACACAAGTGGCTCTTGACTTGTAGATGGAGATCTTCTGCCTGTTCCACCTCCTAGATATCCCGGACGAGCCCCCAAAATGTTACCGGGTACTAGGCTAGAAAAGAAGAGAAGGCAGCTTCAGAAATTGAATGTTGAGTGTTGATCACGTGTTTCGCCACATCATCAATCATCCAACGTTGCCTCCCTTCCTACGTTGGCTAATTTCCGATTACCATAGTCACTATAATTAAGGTTGGCTCAACAGTTCATAAAAAAAATATAACCGTGATGTCAATTTTAAATCAAACATGAGTGGAGTAGTCAAGATTAACATTCAATTTACACAATCCTAGTGTCGGATCAGAACGTTACAAGAATAAGAAACTCGGTACCAGTTATTATCAGGCACTTGTTGATGTTGACCCATTTGATAGGATATTATTTACTATGTCAGATCTATATAACAAGTGTAATGGAAACTGTGAGTATTTACTAATCGGTGATTTTAATAGTAGAACTCGTGATTATTTAGATTATGTGCCAGAGGACGATGGTCTTCATGTTCCCTTGCCTACAGATTAGGTCCACAACACTAACGGATTGAAATTACTTGACCTATGCAGGGAAAGTGGGGTACGCATCGTGAATGGGCGAGTTGGCAAAGATAAAAATATAAGTCAATTCACTTGCATTAATTACAATGGTCGTAGCGTGGTCGATTATTCAATAGCGTCCAAAGAGTTGTTCCATTCATTAGTTGACTTTGTAGTGCACGACCCAAGCGCATACTCTGATCATTGTCAGTTGTCATTGTCACTGAATGTGAATATATATATTAATAATATCGAGTTATCTACAGCAGTAAAGGACTTTAAATTTAGATGGTTGCCAGAAAAAGAAATTGAGTTTGTCGATAAACTTCGTCTGATGAAATTATCGATAGATTAGATGAACTTAAATACAATATATTTTTACAAACTGATTTAAATGATGAATTTGTTAACCAAACTGTGTTAGATTTTGTAAATATTATTAATGATGTAGCAAAACCCCATTTTTTCTACAAACGTGTCATACGGTGTTACTCCGCGTTCCCAAGTAACTTAGACAGAGACCTGACTGGTATTCGGATGTCTGTGAATTTAAACGCTGTGAATTTTTCAGGTTACTGAACGAGTACAGACAAAATGATTCTGAAGAAAACAGATTGTTGATGGTACAAGCGCACACTAATTTCAAAGCAAGTGTAAGACAGTGTAAACGCGACTTTGATTGTAAGCAGACAGATAGTTTATTAGCAGCCAAACGTAATAACGTCAAAGAATATTGGAAATTGTTGAAAGGCGTGTCATATATAAACTCACCTAATATAACTAGTACTGAATTTGGGAGGTATTTCAAACATGTGAATAATCCGTCAAGTGACTTGTTTACTCCAGATGAAGATGTGATTGATTTTATTGAACGATATGCAAATAATGAATTTCAGGTGATGTTCGAAGAACTGAATATTTCTATTGATTGCGCTGAAATCATGAACGCTATTAACCAGTTACATACTCAAAAGAGCAGCGGACCAGATCGTGTTATAAACGAGTTTCTAATCAGTGGAAAAGATATACTATGTTCTTATATGTGTTCTATTTTTAATGCAGTTTTTAAGTCTAGCCACTTCCCACAGTCATGGGCGGATGGTTACATAATACCACTACATAAAAAAGGAAGCATAAATGATGTTAATAACTATCGTGGTATTACCCTACTTAGTTGCCTGGGTAAACTTTTTACAAAAATATTGAACAATCGACTTACCTGTTGGGCTGAGAACTATTATATATATGTTGAAGGACAAGCTGGATTTCGCACAGGCATGGGAACAACGGATAATGTATTTGTATTGCATTCGTTAATAACACACTTCGTGAACAGTTGTAAACAGCTTTTCTGTGCATTTGTGGACTTTTCTAAAGCTTTCGATTATGTATTGAGAGACAATTTGTGGTATAAATTAATAAAATTAGGAATTAGAGGAAAAATGCTAAATATAATACGCGATATGTATAGATGTACAAAATCCTTTGTGAAGGTCAACGGTTCATTGTCAGAACCTTTCCTATGTGCAACTGGTGTTTGACAAGGGGAATGTATTTCTCCGTTTTTATTTGCAATGTATATCAATGACCTAGAAGAGGAACTAATTACTAAAGGTGTAGATGGAATTGAAATAGGAATGATGAAACTATTTATACTTTTGTACGCAGATGACATAGTTTTAATGGCTAAAAGTAAAACTGATTTACAATTATGTATAAATACTCTTCATGACTACTGCATACGTTGGAAACTTCAAGTTAATATCAAGAAAACTAAGATTATGGCGTTTCGTAAAGGAGGAAGACTGTCTAAAGATATACATTTTAAATATGGAGATTGTCTACTTGAAATTGTTAATAGACTTTCTTATTTAGGAGTAGTGTTTACCCCAAAGGGATCCTTTATTGAATTGCAGAAAACGTTAGTAGGTCAATCACAAAAGGGCATGTTTCAGATGAGAAAATATTTGAATCCATTTATTTCTTTAAAACCAAGTCATGTGTGTTGTATTTTTGATAAGTTAATATTTCCTATCTTATGTTATGGATGTGAAGTCTGGGGTTTTAGCCCGGCAACATACATAGAAAGAGTACACCTAAAATTCTGTAAACAACTTCTTGGGGTTAAACAGAATTGTCAAAACGATTTTGTACATGGTGAACTTGGTAGATTCCCTATGATCATAAATAGACAGTATAGAATTGTTAAGTTCTGGTTAAAAATTATAAAATCCGATAATAGAAAATATCTCAAAATGTGTTGCTACATGATGTTAAATGACATTGTTATATTTCCTAACAAGATTAACTGGGCCATAAATGTGAGAAATTTATTGAATGAAACCAGCTTCTCTGAAGTATGGTTGAACGAAGGAGTTACAAACGTACATTTTTTTTAATTATTTACACTGAGATTAAAAGACATATATATACAGAGCTGCCGATCACGACTAGTACAATCTACAAGAACTGTATTATATCGTAATTTCTCAGATACATTTAGTTATAAGCAATATTTAGACTGTGTGTATGTTGAAAAATTTAGATTTGCATTGACTAGACTTCGTGTATCAGCACAGGATATCTGTCGAAACCGGAAGGTGGGAAAAGCCAAATGCTGTATTACTCGAAGACCGAGTATGTTATAACTGTAACGTTATTGAAGACGAATACCATTTTATACTTATGTGTTCTGTTTATAATACCATTCGTAGAAGATATATTCCTGAATTTTATACAAGAAATCCTAGTATGTTTAAATTTATTCAATTATGTAACAGTGAAAGTGTTCAGTTATTGAGGAAACTAGCTCTGTTTTGCTATAGAGCATTTCAACACCGAAATAATATAAACTCTTCAAAAAAAGAAACGCAAAAGGGTAAAAATGGGTTATAACTCCGATTTTATGTTTCCTACCGGTTCATGCTTTGTGAATATAAGGTCATTGCATGTCCCAAACACATTCCCACGGTTACATTCGATAAAACGCAGCTACTGTAAAATAAAGTTTCAAAATGTGAATATTCGCAAAAACGCAGCCACGTGCAAACCATGTCACCACTGCACGTGCGTTGTCTGCACGTGCAACATGAACACCAACAGTATAAAAGGGCAGGGTGTTCGCTTGCCTGGCCTCTGTATCTGGCCGACAGTTGACAATCCAGGACATGCCACGTCTCAGTGAACCGCAGAGAAACAATGCCATCGGCCGACTAGACGCAGGCGAATCCAGAACGGCCGTTGCCAGGGCATTCCATGTGTCCCCAAGCACCATCTCCAGACTGTGGGACCGTTACCAGCAACATGGATCAACATGTGACCTCCCTAGATCCGGTCGACCACGGGTCACTACCCCCGGGCAGGACCGCTACATCCGGGTACGCCACCTTCGGAAACGATTGACTACTGCCACCTCCACAGCCGCAGCAATACCAGGTTTGCGCAGGATATCCGACCAGACCGTACGGAACCGCCTACGTGAGGTAGGAATTCGTGCCAGACGTCCAGCTCGAGGTGTCATCTTAACACCACAACACCGTCGACTCCGACTGCAGTGGTGCCAGATTCATCGACAATGGCCTCAACTGTGATGGAGACAGGTGTGGTTCAGTGACGAGTCCCAATTTCTGCTCCGACGTCATGATGGAAGATGTCGCGTGTATAGGCGTCGTGGTGAACGTTATGCGGCAAACTGCGTGCAGGAAGTGGACAGATTCGGCGGGGGTAGTGTCATGGTGTGGGCAGCCATCTCACACACTGGCAGAACTGACCTGGTCCACGTGCAGGGCAACCTGAATGCACAGGGCTACATTGACCAGATCCTCCGGCCACACATCGTTCCAGTTATGGCCAACGCCAACGCAGTGTTCCAACATGACAACGCCAGGCCTCACACAGCACGTCTCACAACGGCTTTCCTACAGAACAACAACATTAATGTCCTTCCTTGGCCATCGATATCACCGGATTTGAACCCAATTGAGCATCTATGGGACGAGTTGGACCGACGCCTCCGACAGCGACAACCACAGTCCCAGACCCTGCCCGAGCTGGCAGCAGCCTTGCTGGCCGAGTGGGCCACCATCCCCCGGGACGTCATCCGTACTCTGGTTGCTTCAATGGGCAGGCGGTGCCAGGCAGTTGTCAACACACGCGGAGGCCACACCCGGTATTGACTCCAGATGACCTTGACCTTGGTGGTGTGTCCTATCACTTACTCACAATGGACTAGAGTGAATTGTGAACAATCCTGCAACATTTGGTAATTATCGGACTCACCATTCAATAATTAAATCAATTCTCCAAATGTTACGACAATGTGGTTTTGCGTTTCTTCTTTTGAAGAGTATATTATATAATTAATTTAAAGCTTCTCCAGCATAACTCATGTATAATATTAATATTATTTGTGTGTGTCTATATCCTAAATTATTTAATTGTGTTGTATTAATTAGCTTATCCTCTTATTATTATTACACTGTTAGCATTTATATAATGAAATGCATGTATATATACACGTCCTGTTTTATAATGTATTTACTTAATGTTATTTTGTATGCTCAAGGGCCAGTTGGCCTAATGCAATAAAGAATATATATATCAAATTTATGTCCCTCGTGAAAAATGTTTCACTTGTCACTCACCCACACCCATCCCACCCGCGGCGTGATTTTACCAACATTATAATACATGTAATAATAATAATAATAATAATAGGCCTAAATGGTGAGTTCATGTTCCGACTGTTTATTATTTTATTTCAGCATATTTGCAGTTATTTTCGTCATAAAATAATATATATATATAACAAAAGTGTTGTTTTATTATATAACCGACCCTCATTTGCCAAATCTCTATACACGGCGGTCGTTTATATAAAATTCTAAAATACATTATACGGTTGTCGTATATACAGCCTCATCACTACGAGTCTGTTTTGCCGTATTTTTTATGACTTTTCACAAGAAGAGTTCCAAATTTTAAAAATGAAGCGTGTCATGGAATTCCCTCGATCGTAGTTCAATTAAAATGTTTTGGACCATACAATAACTAGGTTTGGTATACCAAATGAATTAAATTTCCATTTATAATCCATATTTAGAGAATAAAAGACCCACTAAATCTGTGATTGATCGCCTTTAAGATTTTAAAAGGTATTGTTGGTATTTACTCGAATTTGTCAAAAACGGGACGTAGCCCAGTCTAGGATCGACACCCGTTGATGGACATATTGGGCTATTTCTCGCTCTAGCCATAGCACCACGACCATACAAGACCAACAATTTACTGCCGAGTCAAATTAAGAAACATTTTGGATTTGTTACTTATATTGGATTATATATCTATATATTGTGCATTTTTTTATGGAGGGAACCTTTTTCTTACCATATTTGGAATGTTCGTTTTTACGAACAATGGCCTCATATACTACTATTTCACTTTGTGTTACCGCGCATGTGTCTAGCCGCTTTGACGTGGTCTTGGATTTAACTAATCATCAACAATGGATAAATTCGATGAACTTTCGAAGGCATTGGCAGAAACTGGGTAAGTAGTATCAATTAAATATATTACAATCATAAATGACTCAAAATTAATGTAAAAAACATACAAATATTTAGATTTTTTAATCTTAGTAACTTTGTATTACCTGCCAAACAAACTTTGTAGAATTGTGTGAAGACACGAGTTATAACCGGTGCTACTACAAAATGTTCCTTGTAGCTATAAATACATCTAGCATACTATTTTACTGTTGCAGGATGACTGTGTCGGCGGGGTGGCGTCATGTACGGTTACACCATGGGACCTCCAGAAAGGAAATCTACAGAGCGATGTATGGACAACTTGTGGTAAGTAAACTGTTATTTGTTATGTTTTTTTGTGTTTTACTTTTTTATTATGAACAATATTTGGAAACAGTATGACATTTCAATACTTTGGTATTTTATAGTGGGCACTTTAATTTTGTTTTCAGTATGGTGGTCACGTAGGGAAGCCAGGGAAAACGTTGGTATTCCCCGACCTGATAAGAGAGGTGGTGAGAGAGCGGTTTCCGGAAGCTGGAGCAGGGGTCTATGATGACCAGTACAGATCTGGGGTAAGTTTTACTGATGTCAAGTAATCTTATTGCTTTTTGTAAAATTTTTAACATTTTATTACGTCAATGTTGATTTTTATTTCATTTGCTGAAGACGTTTATTATATGGTAATTACATTTAATGTATTTTACAGGGGACACATGTAACATTGAAACAGATGGCGGAATTCCAGTGGCATCAACCTCCTAAGACATGCGGCTCCTGCTCCAGCTCGAAGTGAACTTAAAACAACACAATAAACACTTGCTCAATCTTGTAAAATCGTTGGCTTTTATTTTTATAGTTTACTCAGATAGAAAAGGTAACTAATTTGTTTTGTATTTCATTTAATTAGATTAATTAAAGTCTGCACATGGTTTTGAGTAATTCGGTGGCAGTGTTTTGCTGCTACATCCTTCACGCTCTGGAGTGATACGGGAAAAAACACTTCTGGTGTAGTAGCTGGTTGCATTTTACACATCTGTAGAATGTGTTCTTCCCACACAGTCTGCATCGGCCTTCCTTGCTGGTTTTGTCCTGGTTGTGCCCTGCTCCGTCGTACAGTATGTCAGGAAGAACTGACCGTGGTGTCCCGAGACATCTCTTGGTAGTTACCTGCTTCAAAAGGATGCGGACGATGTATCTTAGGAATACCAAATGAGTTTCAGCGCCGCCCAGCTCCTTGTGAACTCTCCACGCCGCTGTAGCACAGACATTGAGCGCGTTGGTGAAGAACGGGAAGTACCATTTCTTGCCACGTATTGAAGGCCTGTAGTCGCTCAAGTAGCGACCAAACAGGTCAACCCCTCCCATTGTTCCATTGTAAGTATCAATAATTGCAGGGCAATCAACATGGATGTACTTTTTTTCAGACTGTGAGAAGCGACGTTTTACTACTGTTGGGGTTACCTTTTTGTGGTTTGAAGCGGCATAAACCGGCCTGTTGTCATTCCAAACCACAGCCACCAGCTTCCCATCACTGCAGTACTTGTAAGAAACCCTTTCCGTCTATTTAACATCAGTTGCAATGGGCAAAGGAGAACCACGCAGACGGTTATGCCTGACAGTTCCCAGAGCAGCAAACCCCTTTTCTTGGAGTTTAACAAGAACATCGTAACTTGTGAAAAAGTTGTCGAAAGTTACTGTGTGACTCAGTGGCTCCCTGATTGGATGTAAAAGCTCAAAGATTACTCTCGTCCCAAGTAAATCGCCTGGCGACTTGTCTTTCTCCTTGCCCGAGTACAGCATCATATGGAAAGGGTATCCTGTGTGAGATGCAACTATCCATAATTTGTAACCAAATTTGACAGGTTTCCCATGCATGTACATCTTCCCCGAGTGACGACCAAAATAGGGAAGCATCTGCTCATCGATGGACATAGCGGGTGCGAAATCTCCAAACTGCTTCAGTTTGGCGTTTAGCAAATCATATACAGGTCAGATTTCCCCATATTTGTCTTTTTCAACTAGTTTGTCATTATCGGCCATGTGCAAGTATTTTTTTATTTCCTTGAACCGGTTGCGTGGCATTGCAGAACTAATTAAAGGAACACCGACATCTTCATCAGTGCACCAATACATGTATTGCTGAGGTAACGTGTGGTATCCACTCAGTAAGAAGATACCACAGAAACGTTTCATGTCATCTTCTTTAATATTGAAGGTATGGTCGTTCTGTCTAGCTGCATATCTATTGGTTTCACAAACCAAATGGTCCAAAATCTCACTAAAGTACATCATGAATAACTCATAGGGGGATTTGTCTACGAGCTCGGGATGTTGCTCACAAAGTTTACCTATATCTTTTCTGGGCATTTCGCTGATATCCTCTGAGTTTTCCTTCCAGATAACATTCATTTTGAGTTTTTTGGCTGGAGTAACTTGTTCTGTATCTCCAACTTTAGAATCAGCCTCTTCGCCTGTCACTTGGATGTCAGCTTCTACAATCCCAGGAACATCGTGAGGAGCTGTGTCACCCTCATTTTCATCGTCATCTGTTACATCACCATCTTCTTCTGGAGGCAGAAGAATAATGTTATCAACGTCTTCATTGTCAGCCAAAACTTGATCTAAAACATCCGATACTGTGAAGAAGCGACGTGTTATGCGACCAGATGCCATGTTTTCTGAAAATATATTTATAATGCTTGTGTAATTACAAAGGTTGTTGGAGTATATACTTCTTACCCCAAGCCTGCACCCCCATTTTATTGCAAACTAATTACTGTTTGCATTTAAATATTGCAAGAGACAAAACATACACCAAGCGACCCGGTATGACAAATGCAATGTAATGAGTTATTAGAAAGTGGCCCATGTAGACAAGGTGGCTGCTTAATACAGGTTAATGTGTAATATTCTATATGGTTTGGGAAAACAAGAACATGGTCGCTTAATACAGGTGCCTACTTAATGCAGTGACTGTTTAAATCATGTTTCATTGTAATTGATTTGATATTGCTTATCAGGTATATATATAAGGCCACTGTTCGTAAAACAAACATTTCACATTTGATGAATTATTAGGCCAAACCGATCCAACATAAATGAAACCCAGATACACAGTATAAACATGTAATACAATATACTTAATTTTAACATGATCAACATTTGTAATACAAATACATTATACATGTATTTATGTAACACAAAATGCTAGTCACAAACACTATATTCCAGTACCAAATGGTTGGATCCAATCAAATAATTTCTTATAAATGTTTATTTTTGCGCAGACGCAGTTGTAATTACAGACGTCATTAATATTAATGAGTTCATCTTGTTCACGATAAAGATGGCGTTCGTAAATTCTGACACTACGCTAGATTCTGCTGTTTCGTCGTCTTGTGGAAGTTGTACAAACAGATCTAACACTTCATCATATAGAGTATATATTTATTTTAGAAAACCTACACTTTAAATTTAATTTGTTTAATATTTATAATTCATATTGCACCGACAATGCAATTCAAATTTGTCAACTTTTAGGTTATTTTTGGTTATTTTGCAGTTATTTAGCGTGAATGGTTTACGGCTGCAGGCAATTAGGGAACATTCAAAACTATTTAGCGCGCCTTTTTCACGCACTCTTGCTTTTACACGTTAGTTCTATAGTTCTGTAATATATTTACATGTAGTAACGCGACGTGAATTTGAACGCTACAGTTAGTTGCCAAAAGAATCGGGCAAAAACGTAGTTCGATCTTCCTAAATTGTTATAGCAGTTGTTTGTCTGAAATCAAATCCTTTTGTACATACACCCCCATCAAACTTAGTGCTAGAGGAAACACATAATGGTTGTCCAGTTTAATATTACCAGGTTAAGTGTAGTTGGCGACTGAACAAACAAAAAATCTTGGTTAGGGGCTTAACTTTCCTATGTATTTATTAAAATGTAGTCTATCATTGTGTAACTATTTCTGAATGCCCATTATTGATCTATTGACATCAGCTGTTAAACAGTGGAAACACCATGTGAATTGTTTGATAAGCATTTGAAGATGTTTGTTGATACTGAAGGCAGAGAAGTGTAATAAAAGTGCAGTTGTGCTTGTATTTTGCATTACTGATCAATGTTAAAACATAGTAACTAGCACTAGCTGATTTAATTAAAATGCTTTGTATTTGGCTCAACATTAAATTTTTGTGTCTAGGTTTGTTTCTCACAAACTTAAGTTCTAGAGCAATGAAACTTGATTTATAATTGCATTTATTAGGGTTTGCACGCATCCTGGAAAGTGCTTAAAAATATATTCCTCCTGGAAAGTGCTTAAAACTGGAAAAATCAGTCAACCTGGAAATTCCTGGAATTTAAAAAATTTGTTTCTACAAATAAATTTTAAATTTTTAGATTCAAATCAGGGCACAAAGCAATGCTTTATTAGAGGCACTGATTTTCCGTTTCAGATTTTTCCCTTTTCCGTTTCATAATGTTACAAATTCCGGTTTTTTCCGTTTCAGTATTAAACAAATTCTGTTTTTGTTTCACTCACACACACACACACACACACACACACACACAACAATTAATTGCTGGTATAAAATAAATAAATATGCAATGAGGCAAAACATGTCAGTAGTTTGTATTTATTTTTGGTTTAAATTTAAACACGAATACGCCACGACACAGACTTCGGACATTTTCGGTTTTCTTTACGATATGATCGGGAAAATAATTACAAACGATCACACTATAAACCACTTCCCGTGTATAATTTATTTTGAACAAAGCCTGGCATACAATATGCAATTACTGCATTCCTTTGTGAGATCGGAAATATGGCAATGCCGCAAATGTTAAAAATTAATAAGCAAACATAACATAATATATCTTTCACTTGAGTAAATATCAGACAATTTTAGCTCACAATGTTCGGTTTCTCCCATTAAAGCGCCGGGAATAAGCTAAGAAAACACGACTGGTAAAACGTCTAGATACTCTACATTAAACATTTGGCGTAACATACAAAGGTACTAGTGTCATAGTGGTGTCCATAGTTTCTACTTAGAAAAATAAATTTTAATTAATCAAATGCGCTATTTAAAGTTAAATAATGTTTTGGAAAAAAATCGGGAATTCCGTTTCAGATAGGTATTTTCGCGATTCAGCGATCGCGGAAAATCAGTGCCTCTACTTTATATTTACTCGCCCATTGACTAGTGAATGGAAAAATCCACTAGCCAAATCACTGTTGTTACTTGTCAGGTAACATTTCAGGTATTAGCATAGATACATGTTCATGTACATATTTAATAAAAGACAACAAACTTTAAATACTAACCTCAGATGCCCTTTCAAAATACAGATTAAAAATCTAATGGTTTACCATCCTATAAATATGACACCATCATATGTTGGATAGTCTTCTAGTCACTAATTTATTTGTCTGAGCCTGATTTCGTAATAGCCACTAGATCATCGTCTTTCTTTTTAGACAATGTTTGACCATCAGAATCGTTGTCTGAAATTCATCTACATGCACTTGAAATAGGCGGTTATTTTATTTTCGTAGTTGTTGTTTTTTGGACGGGGGTTTGGGGTTTTTTAAAGAAAAAAAAATGTTTGTTTTTGTTTGCTTTTTTTTAATTCCCCCCCAGGTGACATAGCTAACAAATTTAGCTGGAAAGTGTTCATTTATAGAGTTGCGTTTTTTCCTCTTTCTTTTTTTCTCTTTTTTTTTTCTTGCTTGTCATTGTTATATGCAGTTTTCTGACAAGTGTACAGACAACGTTTATCGATAGCGGATACTAAGACAAATTATATTTCCATTGACGGTTCACTTTACATTACAACAATATACTTTTAGAAAATATTTGTTGCCATCTAACATTCAGCATAACATTTTGCGCAAACAAATAGGTTTTTTATTTTAAAAAATTATTAGCAAACATGTTGGATATACGGAGTCACCCGAAAGTGTTATTAGAATTTACTTGCAATCGGATTTTTTGATGTATTACTGGGCTTACTGAATATAAAACATCATTTGGAACTCGCTGACTTTGCCTAGAAGTGTAAATTGGATACCAATGAGCAAATCTTGTGTTTAGTTCAAACATACAAGTTACAACTTGAAACTCTTGCTCAGAATAAGAACTACTTCAATATTTTTAGTTTGTTTTCGTGAGCATCCTTATAAATGAGTCAATAACGTCATGATATATTTCTTCCTATGAAACTTTGCTAAAAAAAAATTACTTGACCATAGACTTTTAAAAAGAAATTTGAATAAAATTGATCTTTATTAACATTTATTTAATAATACTGCGGTGCAAACATACCTGACAAAGCGATCATCCAAAAACTCCCACAAAAACAAAACGAGTTGAATGCCGTTAAATTCTTACACTTACACTCGATGACACTACATTGTGTCATCATTATTTAGCTTCGTATTCAATTCGTTTTAGATATTTTATCGTAATTGTACTTCGTATCCCTTTTTAATAGGTACAGTTGTTTAAATTACATTTTTTTATTTTTCAAATACGATGAGATGCATTGGTAATCATTAAACTTAAATACGAAGAAACAAGACAAATGGAGATAATTTAATCATGCACTTTTACAAAAAAGTAAATACGATTTCTATATTTTCACTGTACCTAAAATACAGTAAAAATATGACTTTTCACCGGATATGACTTTTATGGTTTCCGTAGATCTATATATTTCATTGCTATGTATATAATATATATATATATATATATATATATATATATATATATATATATATATATATATATATATATATGTAATACACATAAGGGATGTGCCCAAGCCGGGTGGTGCTGGGCACGGCTGCACTCCACTGAAATTTACTACCGGGAACTTTTAAGAAATTTGGACTTCACCTGGCACTAATATTTTGTATGTAAATTGAAAACCAGTATAAATTTTGTATGTGTTTTTTCTTCTTCTCAGAATTGTTTGTTTAATCGTATTTTATAGAGATAACCACATGCCAGGCCCGTAGCAGGGGCCCAAATAATTTTGGCCGTTTTCGTGTTTTTGGATAACCTTTACATCTTGACTGAATGTGAAAGTTGTAGTGAGACTAACAAATAGAGATTAATGGTGACAGTAAATTTCCAGGGGGGCATTCCCGGACCCTGCAAATGACTTTTGCCTTCGGCACTTGTTCAATTGCCCTCCATCAATCATGTCCACCCTGCCACGAGCCTGCATGCACAAATAGAAATCGGAGTATGTTTATCTCCTAATTATATCACTGTTAACAAAAATTCCAGGAAAAAAAAAGTCCATTAGATTGGTCGCTCTGAAATCTCACCTCCATGAGAACCCATGATATTCAATGAGATCTTCAATAATGTTGGATGCGTCAAGGCCATTGCCCGCCTGTAGAAAGATGAAAATATTTAAATATAGAAAAGAAATGTGTTGGCTGAAACTGAAGACTAACATATCAGTGAAATAGCTAAAAGAATTTAGGATAGATGATCTGGCTCTCTTACTGTGTTGGTTTCACAACGCTGGCGTATCTAGGTCAAAATCCAAACACTCTCAATCGGTCAGTCTCGATTAGCAGTCCGTTTATCATGATGTAAAAAATGGCGACATCTTGTAAATTGTGTAGTAGGCATTTGACGATATCTCATGATAGCAAACACAGATGAGTGTAATAAAAGGGCAGTAATATGTTAATCGGATTTAGCAGCTTTAAGGAAGATTCATGCACTTTAACCTTTCTGTTGAACGTGTTCTCGTAGCCATTGTGCATTCTCAAACAAACATGCAAAATTTAACACTTTTTAAACAGCCGGAACCTTGTTTCCAATCAACAATAAAAAGAACTACAGGCATAATATTATTGTTATAAAGGACTTCACAGTTCTTAAAAACTAAATTTATTATTATTATTATTATAGTTATTATGTCCAAAATATTTAAGCATTTAGAGTAAATAATCCAGTCCGTTTCCTACACATAAGGCGCTAAATGCCACACTGATTTCACTATTTCCGCTTTTCTAATTCAAAATTCAGAGATTAAATCAAGGAATAATTCTGGAAAAGGCAGGCATCCTTTTTTGACCTCTTTGCTTTAGCTGCGTCAAAACAAATGATGGCGTCTTGTGAATTGTGTCATTCCATGGATAGCGAAGTCAGATGTGTATAATTAAAGCACAGTTCTGGTTGTATTTTGCATTAGTAATCAAATTTAAAATATGGTAACCCGATGCAGTAACTAACAGAGATAAATCAGTGTATACAGTTAGCGAATTGCCCAAGGCAGCCATGACCTTGATGTCTCTGAGGTGAAGGCCAAGAACTGCAAGTAAGAAATAAAAACATTTTTAACAGGGTGACCAACCTAATGAAAATATTTTTTTCAGGAATTTCCTGATTTTTTAAATTTTTTTAAGCGAGCGAATGCACTTTTCAAAAATAAAACTTAACACACACAAATGGACTTTTCAAAAACGTAATTTAAAGTGTGAAAATGCCATTTTTTAAACCTATATTTGCTAAATATCAACAACACGTGCCCTAGCAGTGGCACATAAATGTAAAAATTACAGTAATTCAAGTTAAACTGAGAAATATTTGGCATCAATTCCATAATTCCGAATGTTAGAAATTCAGGATTTTTCGTAAAATTCCGGAAGGTTGGTGACTCTGTTTTAATACAAATACAACATATAAAACGGAAAAAAAATTCAAGACGATTATTCCATAAACGGGTTCTTGAATTGCTTCTCTCCTTTGATACAAAACATTCCATAATCTGAATCACAGATAAGTGTATGCGTATATAATAAACATATTCAATATTACGTTTTCACAACATTATTACATATATAAAATCGGTTGATCCGTTAGTATATCGCTTTGTTAGTTGCTCTGGCAGTTGGTCAGTTGGCAGTCAGAAAGTTCATCCCACCGGCAGCCCTTAGTTGGACTGCAAAAGACAAGCACAAATGCACTTTTATTACACTCGTCATGTTTCACTATCAACGACGAATATCGTCACATATCTACTACACTATTTGCAAGATGACATCATCTTTTTACGCATTTGAGGTCAGGTCAAGAATAATAGGCTTAAGAGCCCACATTTTCAGCTATAACAACTGGAGATAGTGTTTGAATTTTGACCTTGATAAGCAAAAGTAGTGAAACAAATACAGAGTATAGTGCTTCATGAGCAGGGAACAACTGAATCATCTATTCCAAATTTTCTGTAAAACTAATGATGACAGTTATTGCTAGATTATGCGTTGCTTAATTAGATTTGTTTGTTTACAAAACAGACCACAGGCCTTTCCCCAGATTTTTTTAAAGGCGGTTACATATTCAAAATTTAGCTACAAGCAGGGGTTCTAGATTTTTTTTTTTTTTAATTCATTGCCGTAGGCCAGTGAATTAAAAAAAAATCAGTGCTGGATATTCTTTAAAAATCCATTTGCCCAGTTTTAACCATTCATAAAATACTGAAAGTAAACAGTTTTACGTTGTAATACTAAAAAGTAATTAAGAACTTTTTTTTTCAAATTCGTATTATCAATAATTGGATTACATAGAGGATTAAAAAATACCAAAGAAAAACAAAAAAAGCAGAAAAAACCCACCCCAACAACTTGCAATTTGATGTACATTGCTTTTAAGTTTGTCCGTTTACACCACAAATGTAGAAAACTACTACTACTACTACTAATAATAATAATGAATAATTTATAAAATAATAATGCCATGCTCATTGATATTTAAAATAGTTGCTTGATATTGAAGTATTTAATTTAGTAACTTAGTTGAAAATAACAGAACATCAAGTTTTATTAAAATAATTCATATTCTGCATATTATCTAATATTGGAAGAAAATAAAGCTTAAGGCAATAGCGTAATACATTTAAAATAATAATTTTAAAAAACAAACAATACAAACGGTGTACATTTAAGGTTTTGCAAAATTTTTATTAAAACTGTGCACCCTTTGATGATCGTTTGGATTGCGCTGTTACACTGATGACTGTATGTACTAGACTAACAATGTTTTGGGTACCAGTGTAAAAAACCCACAAAAAACCCATGCAGAATCGTACTTTGTTTACCAAACTTACTTTTTAATGTAGATTTCAATAAATGAATGAGGTAGATAAACAATATTAAAGATGGATCATTTACTACTGGTGGCTGCCAAATATATTTGTAAATAATGTTCTATTGTAAATTTCATAACAAACTGGTATTGTATTTTTTGCATATGATCGTACTGTTTGATGAGGGATTTTTTCACTGGCCATCAGCATGATAGGGCATGGGCACTTGAATTCAAGGTGTAGCGGCAATCGATTTAAAGTGCTTATACAACGGTCAAAAACAAAGTGCTTACATTGCAGGTTAAGGCATAGCGACCCACTCTAGTACGCCTTATGCCCCTGGGGAAAACCCTGGACCTATTTATATGCGATATGACATACCGGATCACTTCTTCACAACATGTGAATTGTCTAAAGTAAAACCTACACTATCAATGATTATTTATTTGTTGAATTTAAGCGAGATTAGTTCTCATTATTATAAGTACAAACAAAAATTAATTGTTGGTAGGTGATAGGTTTGTCAGTTTAACCGTGGCTTATTTAAAGGTGCTGCTTATGTATGAATAAAGGTCAGAATTTTGTCAATATTCGGTGTTGCATGTTATTTACCAGTGCATGTAATTGTCCGAAAAATACACATGCAGCCTGCAGATAGCATGCGAACCTAAACACAAAAATATTCTTTTCTATCTGATTGTTATTGTTCTGTAAACTCATGTTCATAAGTATACACTGCTGGCACTAAAGTCTGCACACCTAAGCAATTGCGATATTTTAAAAGCAAAATCAATCCATGAAAATATTTGTTTTACTGTCATATTGTTGCAAAAAAGTAAACACCTTACTAGTGGTCATCTCTTTTAAAATCTAGCCACAAACACTTTATTAGTGGCAACCCCTCATTTTCACTAACCTGATGGATGGCACATACATGAAACAGACTATAGCTAATGTGATCACCAGTAGTCATTTTGAACCTGGACGTGTCAACCTGAGGGAAATTTAAAATATACTTGTCTTTCTTTTATAGATGTAAAGTTTGACTTTTATTTCGTTTGGAGATTCAATTTGTTTCAGATCTGTGATTTATATAATACAAATTTTCTGTAAACTCCTGTAAGCTGAAATTTCAAATTGTCTCTTGAACGGGAATGATTTACTTGACAATGACAGATGCTCTGAAAGTGTTTTTGCTACGCTTACAAGAGCATGCTATTTGTGCATTAATGTGGTATTGTATTGAATTAAACTGTTAAAGATTACACTTTTATATATCTCTTTGGATAATTTTATTAATTTCGGAGGACTTAAAATAATGCTGTTTACTTGTTTCTTTACATACCAAACACTTGTTTACGGAAGCGATGCAACGTAAAGATGTGCAGACTTTTGTGCCGTGCAGCAGACCTTCGTTTTTGACGGGTGCGAGCGCTACCACGCCTGTGAACCCGTCAACTCAATCTGACGGGCGCGAAATAACGCGCCCCTAAATTGAACTAATCACGCTTGTATTTTTGGTTTTTAACTCTGTCATTTTAATTGTTTTCTGAATTCAATCGACAACGCCACAAACCTTTACATTCCGTTCACAATGAACTTCCTAGAATACTTTGTTTATCAACTGAAACACGATTGGTTGGTTGTATTTACACTGAGACAATCAGCTAGGAGTTCTCTTTTTATTAAGATCTCGTCGGTTTGACAATCGGGAAAACTCAGGAACTTTGTTGTTCCATAATTCTACTGAACGAAAAAAAACATTTCTAAAATAGAACATCGACCATTCTGCTATTGGCTAAAATACCCCCAAAAACTAATGATATATTGTTATTTTAGTTTTGTTTAATTTCGTACAATGCAGGTAAATGATCGCGAAATTTATTTTACACACGTACAGAAAAAAATAATAGGTACGTCGTCCAATAACTCTATGATGTGTATGTTTTTACATGTTGATATCACAGTTACGAGTAAACGCGTACACCAACAAAAAAATAATTTAGTACAGCAGGTTTTGTTTTCGTCTATAGCATAGCGACGTAGTCTATTTCTACTTTCTGTTTCACGAAATCGATAACTGTTGTGTTCGTTGTGTTTCTTTTTTTTTTTGTAAGACTGCAATGGCCCATTCATTCATCTTTGAGAACAACCACCGTATTAGTTAAATTAGGATATTTATTTTGAAAACACAAAACATTAACTCATAAGATATTTAATTTAGAAATCATTACTCCTCAAACTTAATCATGTTCATGGGTGCAATTCCTCTTGGTCTCTTGCCTCTAATTCTGATTATTCTGAGGGGTGCGATTTTCCCTCCTCTGCATTTTGAGGAGTGTGATTTCCACCCCCCTCGTAAGCATTTTGAGGAGTGCGATTTTTAACACTCCTGGGTTTTTCAAAAACGAAGGTCTTGTGCAGACTTATTTGACAAACCAACATGTCTTGACTGTTCATTTATTTAGTTCTGTGGGAGTCGGGCCAGTTTTCTTTGGGGGGGGGGGGGGGAGGGGCAGAGGAGCATGCCCCCTTTAATTTTCAGCCTGCAAGAACACTGTATTATAATATGCATTTTCACCTACATTACATTTTCTTGGCATGCTCCTTCGAAGTTTTGGTCCCAAGTGTCTAGACCTGAGGCTTAAATTTAATACCATTCACAGTTAATTTTGTTTGCTGAAAAATATTAATGAAAATTGCATCACAAATACATGTATTTGCTATTAAAAAATGGATTTGACTAGCAAAAGCTGAAGGACTACATATACGAAATGATGAATAACAAAACAACAAAAAATTGTGCTCGATCTGGGAATGGTGTTCTTTCAGAATCAATTTTTCAGTAACCACCATAGGAATAGAGTTCAATGCCTTTTTTGTTTTGTTTATTATTGGCGACAGTTTTTAAACTCTTGCCACCGGTTTTGGAATCTGGTATCCAAATCTAAATTTAAATCCACTATCTCCAGGATACAGAGAATCTCTAACCGAGTGTTCTAAAACGTTTATTATTAATTATTACAAACTTATGGCTTGGAACTGTACTATTGGAACTGCCACTATCAGGGCTCACCAGTTGCTAATTTTCATAGTAAGTGACTAAGACATTTAGTATTTGGCTAATATACATATATTTTTTTAACTGACCATCTTGTAGTATTTTAAATACAAATAGTCAGTGTATTTGAAAACTGGCTAGAACTAAATTATTCCCAAATGTGAGATCTGCACATCTTTGAGAACAACCACCGTATAATACAATACTATTAGTATTGTCAACGTCCCTAACTGTGTTATGCTTCCAATTCCGTTCACTTTGTTTTCTTGTGCACGGTTCGCGCAATCAACATCCGATTTGTTGTCATCGGCATGTCGTTCATTTATGAGGGTTTTCTTGACAGTTCACGAACATTTTCATAAATAATAAAGTTCAGAAAAGTAAGTATCTAAATGCAAAACTTTACAAACCCCTAAAACCATTAATTTTACTACGTTGTTTTTGTTTATTCCTTAAAATTACCGATATCGGGTCCACATGATTCGTAGAAATTGACTTAAAATGGAGAAAGATGAATTAACATTCGGTGCGTGTCACATGTCCTCACACGTGCCATATCAACAAGGCCAAAGCATTTAATTTTTACGATTTTTAAGACCCCTGTTAGAATTTGTTTTCAATTATTATATTCGATCTGCAAAAGGTATGCTACATTTTTGTGCCTCTATTGTAGTGAATAGTATTCATAATCCATTCATAACAATTGTAAATAATTTTGAGTGTATAAATTGTGTTAATTAAGAATCAATTCATTAAAAAAAAAATATTTTACAAACTATTCACTGGTATAAACGTAATGCCTATCAGCATGGACATCAAGTGTTATTCATGTGTTGATAAAACGCGGACCGGACCAGAACGCTAGACAAATTGAATTTTTCCTTTAAAAAAAATATTAACCTAAGTATTCGTCAACTGTGCATAGTTAAGAAACATATATTTTTTCATTTAGTGGCTTTAAAAATGGAAAATGACTAACAGCACATGCGCGTTACCATACTTTTTGCAAACGCATGCGCCTGAACGCAGTTATAAACGTCGCACTCTTTCCTCTTTACCGGAGGGTGTTTCACTTTTGTTTACTAGAATGGATTTGTTTTACATCCAAATTGTTGATTTTTTACATTAATTGATTACAATCTATTTTGTTTCACGTATCGTAGCTGAAAACTGTAGAATAATATTTCCGTAAATATCGTATTCGTGTTTTTGTCGTTAGGTGAACGCAGTTTGGGACGTCGATGGTACTACTAGTACGTAGTAGGCCTACTAAGAAAACAATTTTAGTGAGGATTTGGTTATTGTTAAAGTTGATTAATCAAAACTTTTAGAAATATAAAATCATAACCAAATATATTTATACAACTTCTAACATTTTCACACAAAACAAATAGGGCCTACTATGTCTCCATTTGAAATTAAGTATGATCACCTCCAAAAGACCCAAGACATGATTTGCCGCCATTACATTAAATCGGTCACTTCCGACAAAAATTACTTTCATCCGACTATTCCCGAATCCAACAAACTTATAAATATGCATATTTTTGTAAACTATATTTTGATTGGATCCAACCATTTGGTACGTGAACACCCTCCAAACATGAAAAACATGAAACTTTCTTACCTCTTTTCAAGGTCACTTGGTGTCTGTGAAAAACGTTACCCGTCTCAATCTCAAGTGCTACGTGCTTAAAGCCAACGACGTCATGGATTTTAATACATGTTTATTAATAGAAAAAATATGACGAAAAACAGCGATGTTCGTTTTTACGAACGTTGGACTCATAAGGCTGTGATATGTGCTATCGTGTCTGTTGGATGGTTCATATGAAAGATCTCTTGCTACTAATGGGAAAATATAGCGGGTTTCCTCTAGACTATATTACTACGTCCCGGCCGCTAGATACATTTTAAAACAACTCGTTCTAAAGTAAATGGTATCTCTAACGGCAACTCATGTAGTATTCTCTATAGGCATTCATAGTCACTTAAAAAAAAAAAAAGAAAAAAAAAAAGATGTTTTAAAACGTATCTAACGAGCATAGAGGTACTTTTACATCGACAAACATTCGACAATCTTCATTGTAGGCTAAAGCGTTGTCCTTGTTTACGATGTACAAATTTAGTCAGTTGTGGGTTGTTGGAATCCCCGACTTCAGCGCACAAAAAAGTTCAAACTGCATTGTTTTCAACTGTAAACTCTTTTTTTTTTTCTTTTTTTTTTTATTATAAACAATAGTGTGACGTCACAGGTGTAGATTAAGATTTTAAAAGGTGTTGTTGGCATTTGCTCGAATTTGTCAAAAACGGGACGTAGCCCAGTCTAGGATCGACACCCGTTGATGAGCACATTGGGCTATTTCTCGCTCTAGCCACGACTGGTATATCAAAGGCTGTGATATGTGCTATCATGTCTGTTGGATGGTTCGTATGAAAGATCCCTTGCTACTAATGAGAAAATATAGTGGGTTTCCTCCTGACTATATTACAAATTTACTAAATGTTTGGCATCAATTAGCCGATAATTAATCAATCAACGTGCTCTAGTTGTGTCGTTAAACAAAACAAACTTTTAACTTCTGATCCTACTCTTTTCCCACTAGATATCGTATTTCTCAACGTATAACTTCTCATGATGCAGAATATTTGCAAACATGTTATCGAACACGTTTTTAAACAACGAGTTATGAGATAAGTGGTATCTAACGGACACGAATCTTCGGAATGTATTATTCTATTTCTTACATATCATCAGAAACCATGTTTTTAGCAAATATTAACATCTTTTTTAACTAAAAGTTATTTATAGATGTTGCACTTGAGCTGACTTTTTTGTCACAGATTTCCATCGTGTAGGTTTTCATTGGATGTATGGCATTGGGTTTAACGTGCACATTCAGAGCAAGCTGTTATAGCGCACGTCTGTCCTGGGCACAGGTGTCGGCCTTGGCCGGCTTCTCCGTCCAGGACAGAAAAGTTTGGGGTGGGTAGGAGGAGGGACCGCCTGCACTGGCAGATGCAAGAGAGCACCAGCTGTCCGGCCGTGACCGGTAACAGGCGGAGGGTGGTATGGTGCTATGGAATTTGGAATTGATAATTACAGCCTAAAAGAAATGGTGCGCATTTTAGGTGAAGGATTACGGTCTGCCGAAAGTTAAAGATAGGGAGCTACGAGTAGGTTTGGAATTTTAGTACGCCGAGCATAGCTCGTTAATTGGACCTATTGGGTTTTGAGGCGTCTCCCTAGGTTGCCCGTAGGGCCCTTAGAAGGCCTCCTCTTCCATCTCTCCCGTCCAAGTGCCCGTTGTGCCTTTGCCCGCGGCAAGTTTTGGGGATTGGTAGAGAGAGCCGGTATTCTTTTGTCCATCTCTCTCTGGGCGCATTGCAATTTTTTACTCGGAGCCGGTTTTCTTTTGTCCAACTCTCTCTTGGTGCATTGCAATTTTTTACTCGGAGCCGGTTTTCTTTTGTCCAACTCTCTCTTGGTGCATTGCAATTTTTTACTCGGAGCCGGTTTTCTTTTGTCCAACTCCAATTTGGTTTATCTGTGGGCGGATGCATTGATATCATTAGTCTATGCATCCTGTGTAAAATGTTGCGGGTGTGCATGCTGTCCGTTCTATACTAAAAACTGTTTATTCGACTACTTAAGACGTATCATTCGTCAAAAATCTTTCTGGGAGAATTCGGCCCTAAAATTAGTTTTTTCATTTATTTACCAAATATTTTAGCCAAGGGCTAAAATAAATGTGCTTATGATTCGCCCACGCAGTGAATACATACAATATAATTTTTATGCGTTTGTGTTTATGCGTACACATTGTGTTTGGATGGGTGGGGTGTTGAAACCCAAAATGTCCGAAGTGCCCAAGATATCCCAATTGGGACATGTTGGGCGGACATCGGCCCATGATGTCCCAACTGCTGGATATATGTATGTATGTATGTATGTTTATATACATGTATGTATGTATGTATGTATATGTATGTATGAATATCTATATATTGTATGTATGTCGAGGTTGACTGTTATATACATAGATATTAACGCTCTGGCACAGTGGATAATTGTCCCATGCCGTTACAGGGACCAGAACCTGTGGCACCAAATTGCCCGAAAATTCCAGACTAACCACGATGCACTCTGAGCTATTGAGGCATCCATTAAAAGGATGCTCTTTAACTCAACCACATGCATGGGGCCTACAATCTACGTGGTCGATCCCCCTTACGTGCATGTATGTATGTATGTATGTATGTATGTATGTGTAAGTTAAAATTTGTTTTGTTTCACGACACGACTAGAGCTACTGGATGTCAAACATTTAGTAATTGTTACATTGATTGAAAGGGATCTTCTATATGTACCATTCCAAAGATAGGATAGCACATTCCACGACCTTTGATATACTAGTCGTGGCGCACTGGCTTGAACGATTGTGTGTGTGTGTGTGTGTGTGTGCGTGTGTGTGTGTGTGTGTATGTATGTATTTTTATATTTTGAATATCTCTGTTGTATGTATGTCGGGTTTTGACTTAAACATACATATATTCAATGACGCACTGGCACAGGGGATATTAAAATCCTTTATTGCCTTCACAAATTTCCTCATGCCGTTACCGAGAACCGAACCTGTGGGACCCAATCGCCCGCAATTGTTGGGCCGGAACGCTACCAATCAGACCAACTACGTTCCACAAAAATAGAACGATCGTTAGTCGACCATATTAGTACCGGTATGTATGTATGTCTGTATGTGTGTATGTATGTGTGTATGTATGTATGTATGTATGTCTGTATGTATGTCTGTATGTATGCATGTCTGTATGTCTGTATGTGTGTATGTATTTAAGAATGAATGAGGAATTTGTTTAAAAACTATTTTTTTTTTTTTTTCATTTTGCCCCAGGGATTCGAAATTGATTTTAAATTGACCGTTGTGATATACAAAATAAAACTGTTTTTCGGTCAGTCTTGTTTTAAATTTATTTGGCCAGTACTATGTTTTGTTTATCAGCCAAATACGATGTATTTGTTTTTTTTAAATTGTTAGGAAAGGGATAATCAACCGCTGAAAAGTGGACTGGTTTAGAGGCTTAGACGCAGGCTTAGGCTGCGGGTAGTCGGGTGGGGACTAAGATATCCTTGAGACTTGTATTTTTTCTGTATGCAATAACCGGACGTGCTGTAATAGGGTTTTTCATAACAGTTTGCAGATTTAAAAACTCCTCCTTCATAAGTTTACCAATATCAACGCAACGTCGACTGTAAATTATTTGAAACATTATGTTATCTCTTTTTACGGCTTTACCAGATTCAACGTTGATTCCAAACGGCTGTTTTGTCTGTAATGTACGAATCCAGAAGGCCTCTCGTTCAAGTCTCAAGAGGTCTTGTTTCGTCTTTTGAACCAAGTATCAGGGGTTGTTCAATTGGAATTATTTCAAAATTTTTATCTAACGAATGGTCAGATAGATTTAAGTGATTGGCGACAGGGGTGTAACTTCATGCCGAATATCATACTTGTGACAAACTGCTCTAATTCTCAGTTGATTTTGCGTTTGTCCTACGTACTTTTTTTTTTAACATAAATTACAGGTGATTAGATATACTACATTTTTCGAATCACAGTTCATGTCTGTCCGAATTTGATATTCAATTTTGGTCTGTTGACTTTTGAAAGTCGACTGCGTTTTAAGTAAGTTGTGACGTCTACACCTGGTTTTGGCACAAGTAGTAGAGGAGCCAGTGCTTATTTGCGGTGATTGGTTATGCTGAAGTTTGTATGGTTTATAGTCTTCAGTTGCCCTAAAGGGATTTTCTAATTCTCGAACAGTTTCAGATTTAATTTTTCTTAAAAACCGTTTTGAATATCCCCTAGGTTTTAAAGCACTAAATAAAAGTGAACAAGCCTCATTGAAGTTCTGTGTGTTACTCGAATTTCTGTGAAATCTAATAATCTGAGATTTAACAATGCCTTTAAAGGTGTGGCGTGGGTGAAAAGACTTGCAGTGGAGAAGTTGGTGTGTGTCTGTGGGTTTGAAAAACGCTTTGTAGTCTAGGTAACCTGATGTTTCAATGTGTGTACCTTTATAAATTGTTACATCCAAAAAGTCAACTGATTTATCTGATATGGTGGCCTTAAGTTTGATATTGTCATCCTGTTGATTTAGTAGCTAAAAAAGTTCCAAAATTCTTGTTTAGAATGTGGCCAAATGATAAGTATATCGTCGAGATATCTGAGGTACAAAAGAGGTGTTTTACTCGATTTCTTTAAAGCAGCCTCTTCCCATTCGGCGACATAGATAGATGCAAAGTGTGGACTAAAACGTTTGCCCATAGCACAACCACACACTTGCTGATACATTTCTCCATCAAACTCAAAATCGTTTCCTTTTAGGCTTAATTCTAACAGCTCAATAATGTTCGTATCTGGTCTGTTTGGATCTGGGTACTTATCATATGCTCTCTTAACTGAATCAATGCCCGCATCAATACCTGTGTTGGTGTACATGGAGTCAATATCAAGGGTAACCAAGAATGAATCTTTTGGGATTTTGATTTTAGATAATTTTGATAGAAGATCTTCAGTGTTTTTCACAAAACTTTCATGTCTATTTGCAATTGGTTTTAAATGAAAGTCTATGTATTCTGAAATATTGTACGATTCTGATCCACAGTCTGAAATGATTGGACGACCGGGTGGTGTGTTAATATCGGTCCATGTATCGCGTGGCTTGTGGATTTTTGGAAGTAGATAAAATTTCCGGGTTTGTGATTGTGACCTGGCTTCTAAATATTTTACTTGTTTTTTTTATTAAAAGGTCCCTGATCTTTTAGACATTGAATAATTGCATTGAACTTTTTACAATTTAGACAAAAGTCTGTCCGAAAAGTTAAGCTCGATAAAAAGTATTTTTGACTTAGGGAAACGTTTCCGAATCGAGCTTATCATGTTTCGCAACTGATTTATTGCACTTGTTGGATTTTGATCTTTTGAGTTTATACCAATGTTAAGAACAATGGTTTCGGGTTGAGACTTGCCCTTATAATTTGAGGCCATGGTCCGAAAGTGATTAAAATTGGCGCCTGGGTAACATTCTACTTGCACCTCAGGATGCGTGTCCAAATTAATTCTGGAGAGATTTGATGAGCCAAAAAGAAGAGATTTGTTCTTAATTTCAGGAAGGCGTGTATGTATGTATGTATGTATGTATGTATGTGTGTGTGTCTGTATGTATCTATGTATGCATATATGTCTGTCTGTATGTGTGTATGTATGTGTGTCTGTGTGTATATATGTGTGTATGTGTGTATGTATGTCTGTCTGTCTGTCTGTCTGTATGTATGTACAAACCGAAATAGTGATTGGTAATTCGAGTTGTGCTACATAAGTCTACTATGTTATCTGAAGAAGAAATATGCCAAACACACGAATCTGTCATTCGGACATTTGGTTTCAGCTTAAAATCCGAACACGTGTCAATTCATGTTATATACTCTTCAAAAAAATTAGGGGAACCTGAAATATTAATGTTAATATCAACTATTAGACCCAACATACGTTTTGACCACAGACATCCTAGTAAAGAACGCTCAGGTCTGTGTATCAACACACCGAAACACATTCCATAGTTTGCACATGCATCACGCAGTTGCCCCATACACGTGCGTGGGGTGTTATTCTCGATTTTAACCATATCCAGGAAGGTCCATTAATCACTGTGGAACATTATTTCTGTCAATCTTTTTCATTCTGTTGATCATACAGTTGTTATTGTTTTGTTTTTAGTCATTTTTATTGTTTGAATTTGCGATTTATTGATAAAAAACGTCAACTTTCAAATTTCACTTCTGACCCCAATCGTCCTTCAAGATCGTTGGTGGTCATAAAACCTACTGTAATACTGAACTACCGGTTGTAATGTTTGCCCAATTAATTCACTATTATCATATAACCATTCCCGACAGCTAATATACCTTACAGTTTTGGCAATTATAAATTCTTATAAGAGTTCCCCCTACTTTTTGAAGAGTATATATTGGATTCCAACACGC